>NC_057813.1:61778928-61786949 GCF_018294505.1 Triticum aestivum
CCTTTCACGTATGCACACAAAACTATCTCCAGGTCCTCTAAAAGTAAGCCCCCAGAAAATTCACGTGTGTTTCATCTTTCTCTCGCGATATATGCAATGATGATCATTGTATTTGAAGCGAAAGCACGATACATACATTGGACTTCATAATCCACTCATTGCGGTCACCGTTTACATTTAGTGGTTATTATACATTCACGGGCTCACCGTGCAACTTTGTATTTGCTCATGACATGACTAGTTGACCAGTTACATGCTCCACGTGGCACCTCTAGTTTTGCATCACATTATCTCACTACCATCGTGCCCACCTGTCGACTTGTATGTACTCTACATCTACACTATTATAAAATACATAAAATATAAAATACACTCTTATAAAAATAGAGTTGGTGATGATGGTGTGCCTACCATCCTGCAATATAGGCCGCCCGATTTATATCTGACGGGTAGGAAAGAAACTATGGAAATTTTGTAAAAAGGTACCCACACACCTCTCCACATTTGCAAATAAGGTCTTCCCTTGTTCATCCTTTTCTCTCACAAGACAAAAAGTCATACAAATGCATCTTGATGTTACGTGCAACGCACGTGCATCTTGCTAGTAAGAATGAAAACAAATGACAAAAAAATATTTTGACGGTGGTTCAAAGTCATGACCGCGGGCACAGCGGACAAGTTGGCCTTGTATTGATATGCTGAGCCGTCTATTTTAACACACAGGAGCTGGTTTGGTGATTATACACACACGCACGCATGCACACGAACTCCATCCATGCAACACTCACACAAACACATGCACCCATGCACGCACGCAACACTCACACGTACACACGTAGCCATGCACGCACGCAACACTCACACGCACACACACACACACGCATGCATGCACACACCAATACACCACATGACTAAAACACACTCTCACGCTCAAGTGCTCAACCTACACGTGCATGCGCACACATCAGGCCCTCACAGACACATACACAACCAGGTGATTCCCGCGCACGGGTTGGAGCCTTGTCGCGCCTGCATAAATTTGTGTTTATCTGACCTTTTCCCTATAAGAACTGACAGGTGGGACCCACAAGGAACATGGTCAATTTAACTAGTCAACATGGCGCCACGCAGACTATTTGGCCGGTCAACAGAGTGTAATCTGATGCTGAACTGTGAGCAAGTGACCGGATAATCACCGCAAAATGTATATAGTGACCGAAATCAGCTTATTCTGAAGTTCGGTGACCGTATTACGCTTTTCTTTTTGTAGGCCCTCCAAAACTACATCTCTACACGTTCTCGCATGTTACATCTAACAACTATGCAATACAACACTACTACTACACTCTAACACAATAAATCATATATGTTTTTAGTTTTACTAGATATCATATTGTTACTTATAATTATTCAGTTTGCATACATTAAAATTGCCTTTGAAATGTACGGCCAGTATCATCTACCGCGCGGGAAAAATCTCGCCCTTTCCTGTTTAATCGGGTTTGTATCGATGGATCGTGCGAAACAGCAAAACTATAGTACTATACAGTACAAGTGACAGTTCACTGGGCCGTCGTGTCGTCTACTCCTCCATCGTAAGAGTGGAGTGCTCGCTTTCATAAATCTTCTAGTCCCTTTTGCCGACATGTGGGACATCAAGCTACTGGGTCCACATGCCATACCGGAATACAGTGCAGAGCAGCCGGGGTGAAGCACCCCAGTCATGGCGCCGACGTAGTAATGAGCAATGAGGCATCAAATCACAAAGTTGCACCTTTCCCACAGTTAAGTTGGAGGGACGAAGTAATAATGCTAAAAAAATAAGTTGGAGGGACGAAGCAACCATCATTTCACTCGTTGCTGAATCTGCTTCTCTCTCATCTTCTTCAACTTAACCACGTGTTGCTTCTGCCGTTGTTCTGCCTCATGTAGGATGCGGATCAGCATGGTAAAGCACTGACACGTGGGACCGCATGTTAGCAAACCACCAGGACAACATCCTCGGAAAATAAGAAACCTCCCCCGCCATCCGCGCGGCAAAATCACCTCCTTTTTACTAATCTTTGATTCTATAATTTTTTAGATCAATATAATTGAGATTTGTATAGATAGCACACAGGAGCAAAACCAAGTGGTACGGTTAAGGGCATCCACAATGTGTAGCCAAATGTGAAAATAGCTTTTGGCGTCGTGGGAACCATTGTGGACGGTGTTGCCAAAGCCAAAAAGATGGAACCGAAACTCCCTGATTGATTGATTGAAGGAATAGAAAAATGCCACGTCTCTCCTCTTTCTCCCATGCTTGGACGCATGTAGTACAATATAGAGCACAGAGTCTACTCCCCTGTCCCTTCTATCACAAATCACAAAGCAGTGAGGCGTCAAATCACAAAGCACGGATGAAGCAACCATCATTTCACTCTTCGCTGACTCTGCTTCTCCATCGTCTTCTTCGAGAAACCATCTCACCGCACTAGTACTCCTAGTAGTAGTACTAGTAAAGGACTTCCTGGATGCAAATAAGGCGGTTGTCTCGGCTTGCAGGCGGCACTTGCGAACGACTTACCGTGGTCTCCCTCAATGGTGTTCTCTGTCGAACGCACTTCGCCAAACCACAAAAAAAAATCATCGACATCACCGCAATGGGCAAGGAATTCAAATATAGTTACTACCTCCATTTTTTTTGTACACAAGGCCAGTATATCAAAATTACAATTTGCAAAGGGCCACTAACACTAACCGAGGCAAAATTGATGGGGTTAGCAACCAAGGACATTAATATCCCCTGCATGCATGCGGAAGTGAGAAAGTTCATTTGCATGGCGCTGCATTAATCAAGCGATGAGGAGTGAGATGGTTAGCTCTTTGGTATTTCGAGAAAAAAATACGCATTAATTGACACGTGAAACGAGGATTTGTATCGAAGGAAAACCCCACCTTTCTTTTTTAACACCAATACTCCTAGTACGTACGTACTTATCCTGTTTGGGTCTAGGCCTTGCATTGCCAAACTTTGCCACACATTTTTGCCAAGCTTGCCTAAAGTTTTCACAACGAGAAGGAGGTACACTTGCGCACTGCTGTCGCGGTCGCACCGCACCTCACACGATCGCTCCTGCACGCTGCGGTCGCACCGCACCCTCACACAGTCGCTCCTGCATGCCGCAAACCCAACCAAGGGAACGCACCCTCACTGACACGTGCTGTCGCATGTGAACAAACCAAACTCAGCCATCCTGTCGCTGACACATAATTTTCGTTCATAGAGTATGTTTATCCAACCGCATGTTGGGGAGTATCCGTACGCCCCGTGCGGTGGTCTGTTGGGGAAGAAGAAGAGGTGAGGAACAAGGAAAGAAGGGTTAGGAGACGTAGGATATTCATCCAACCGCATGAAATGGTAGACTGACCCAAGTCGGGCGATTTGCATAACAAATAGTATGTTTTTACACAACAAAAGATCCATAAAAACAACAACATAAAGAAAAACTATCACTGCTCGCGGAAAGAGACGACCTCGTCGTCTTTGGCTGCCGGCGCGAACCAGCCGTCGCTGCCGACGTGTGTCTCCGCACCATGGTTGTCCTCGGCCTCCAGCTACTCGTTCAAGCGGAGCGTGCGGGCGCTCTGCACGGACGAGAGCACAGACCGGTTCAAGTCGAGGACGTCCGGTTCTGCCTGCAGGAGGGCTTCAATGGTAGCGGCATCCGCGCGCTCCGCGTTGAGTCGAGCCTCCGCCGCCCGGTTCAAGTCCAGGACTTCCGATTCCGCCTGCAGGAGGGCGTCGATGAGAGTGGCATCCGCGCGCTCTGCGTCGAGTCGAGTCTCTGCCGCCCGGTTCATGTCCAGGACGTCCAGTTCCGCCTGCAGGAGGGCCTCGATGGCAGCGGCATCTGCACGCTCCGCCTCAAGTTGAGCCTCCGCCGCCCAGTTCACATCCACGACATCCGGTTCCGCCTGCAGGAGAGCCTCGATGGCAGCAGCATGCGCGCGCTCCGCGTCGAGTTGAGCCTCTGCCTCCCGGTCCTCCTTTAGTATCGCCATGTTGAACCGCTGGTCCGCCTGCACCATGGGGGACTCGGACGCCGGCACGAAGTCGACGTCCATCGTCTCATACCCATCGGGGGCCTTCTACGCTGCGATCTCCGCAGTGAACATTGGATCGGCTTCCTCCTCCTCATAGCTTGGCTCCAGAGAACTCGGGGATTGGTATGCTGCAAAGCGAGCTTGGGAACGGAGGTCTGTGGTGCCGACCACCGCCGCGATTTCTGCGCGGCGCTCCGGCGTCAGCATCTTGTAGTAAGTGATCTTGCAGCGTACCATGGCTTTCCAGTGAACTAGGGGACGCTTGATGCGGGCTAGGGGTTCGAAAGGTGGGGGAATGGGCTGGAGATTTGGTGTGGTTTTAGGGCAGTGGCTGGCGTAGGCTGAGCATCGAAGGTTCTGGTGTGAATAATGGTTCCGATGACGACCGGTTAATCGGCTTTGAGTGTACATCGCTCTTGTCGCGTTCGGTTGCAGCCCGGCACGCTGGACTCTCCACGTTGCTCACCGAGTGGAACGCGCTTCATCTTGCATTTTTGCTCGCTTGTGGGACCACAGTTGAGAGCAAACCGATGTCCCTCCCTCTCCCCCGCCCGCGTCATTTATTATACCACCACTCCCTCCATTTTATGCGGAGTAAATAAAAACAGAGGGAGTATACTACGGATGAGGATCCCCTGACGTGGCCGAACCCATTGATTAACTAACATGCGGGGCCTAGCAAGCATGGGGTCCACCAGTAAGTGAACGAAAAAGAGGGTAAGGCAGGGATACCTACGTCAGATGATCTACTTCCACTATACTACTTTTACCAAATGTTAGAGTAATAATATATGACATGCAACTTACACAAATGTTAGAGTAATAATATATGACATGCAACTTACACAAAGCATACAGGGTCTAATGCGTTTTTCGAGGCTAACTTTGACCAAATGTTAGAGTAATAATATATGACATGCAACTTACACAAATCATACAGTCAATTTCGTATGTGAAAGGAGTTTCTAATGATATAATTTTCACATTATACATCTCATGTACTCCCTCCGTCTTGGTGTGTAAGTCATCTTACAAAAACCAAATAATCCCAAAACACGTAGGCGTGGTGCATTAACTTCTACCTCGTTTCTTGTTTTTGACATACCAACCAATAAGAGATGAGGGTGTGCATGCTTTTAATGACCCGAGACTATCAAACATGACATGCAGTGGTTAGTTCATTGCATGCAATACTATTAATTAGCAAATAAACATTAATGTCTCTCGTTTTCCCCTCCTCCTTGGTCACGGTGCACAGCCTAAGATGACTTACTCACCTATGTGAAAGGAGTACTATTACTCTTGTCAATAGTCAAATTGGACACCATCTCGAGTACAAATCTAGGAGTACGTACGAATCTAACAATATTGATTGGGCGTTGTTGAATGTTGACACCTTCTTTTATCATAGTAGAGATACTTTGACTACACATAAAACTTATATGTAAAGTAGAAAGGATAGGAGGGAGTATATTGTACATTCAAAAACGAAACGAACATTGAATACCCTTTATATATGATTTGCGGATGCTATGATCACCGGTTCAAAATTTTGAATCCGCCTTAGGTATCACGTGCCCCCACTCGTTCCCTCTCGATTTCATCTTGGGGTCCGGAGATCTATTGAAAGAGGACTAGGGTGGGTACATGCGAATGATACTCGGCGGAATGTTCAAATGAGGCATGCGGGAGGATGGACTCGACTGGAGGGCGACATGATCGATGGAGAAGAGGGTTGGAGAGGAATGAGAAATAAGAAAATGCCACATGATTACACTTGAACGGCTCAAATAAACAATAAGTTGTCTCGCTTGGCCTACATAGTGAAAGGCCTAATGCTCAACACGGAGCACTGACGCTCGAATATGGCCGGGAAAACAGGGAAACCGACATGTGGGGCACACCCGTCGGGACGACGTAGTGCAGACTAGTCCAATGGAGGAGCTGGCCCACGACCTCCTCGCCACCGACAACCGTTCATGTGGGTCGTTGGGGCCAACAACGGGGCACAGCTCCAGCACCGCCTCTGGACACGGCGACCGCAGTGAGCGACACGCTCATATCGTCGATACACACGGTCGGTTTCAGTGTGCCGAAGGTGGCATTAGTGCTGTGGCACGACCAACGGTATGTTTGGTTTGTGCCCAAGGTTGCCCTAAAGCATTGGGTAGACAAAATTTTGGTTGAGGTATTGGTTGCCCATGATTTGGCCGACATTGGCAAGAAAAATGAACTAGAGTTGGCTAGAGTTCATTGGCATGCCAAAGAAATGGCAACCATCCAAACAAAGACCAATCTTTGGGTCATGAACAAAATTTTGGTAAGGTGCACTTTGGCCACAATCCAAACACACCCCAACACCCGGCTCGTCGAGGATGCACGGGGCACCGCGACGCGTCCGCAGAGTGGTGTAGCACGGCCAACTGCATCCTCTGGACCTGAGACCATGCCGGGTCGTCTTGCTTTTTCAATGACATGTAGGGACCGCATTTGAGAAAAGGGTATCTCCAACGTTACCACGACCGCAGCTGACTACCCTGGCACACCAAAGCCCTCGTCCCTCGCACCCGTCGCGCGGTGCGTTCCCAGCCGGCGCCAGCTGCCCGCATTCATGCCGTCCATTCGTATGTCGTCATTAAGAGGCTCAGTGCCCGAGGAACCAACTCCAGCGACTTAATGACGCACCCGGACACTTGGCCTCACCGGAATGCGCTACTTAAAGCGGCAACGCCCAGCTAACCTCCACACCATAGCGCATCGTCCTCCTACCTGGCACCACATCCGCCATGACCGCAAGTGTGAACGCTCTGCGGGAGAGCTTGTCTTCGGGGATGAAGCTCGAGGTCGCCGCCCTCGTTCAAGTCGCCTCTCGCGACGCAACAGCGGCATAGCCGGACGCGGACGCGACCGCACAAGCGGTGGCCATGCTGGCGGCCGACGACGGGAGCATCGTCAGCCATGCGTCCTACTTGCCGCCGTCCAACGTCCGACACCGCAGAGGTCAGGGACTCCTCCGAGGATGAGTAGGGCATGGGAGGCGTCAGGGCATGGTGTGCCAACTAGCCGGTCCGTATCCCGTGTTGTACTCTTCCTCGCCGGAGACCGCACCTTCACTTCATGGGTCTTGAACCCCCGCCCCCGTACATAGAGATCGCAGATGGAGGACATCGGTCGCTGCCGTAGAATAGGTTTAGGGTCGGGTTTCTTTTATTTTTCTGTCCTATAAAAGTTCGAAATGTAATGAAAATCTGCCGTGTTTGCATTAATCTCGGCCGGTCTATATGAACTTTCACAATAATATACATATTGTAGGAGTACTAGCAAGATGCCCATGCGTTGCACAGAAGATCAAGATCTTGTGGGAGAAAAGGATGAACGAGGGAAAGCCTTATCTGCAAATGTGGAGAGGAGTGCGGGTAAATTCTCATAATTTCCTTCCTATCCGTTAGATATAGATCAGACGGCCTATATTGCAGGATGACAGGCACACCATCATCACCAACTCTGCTTTTTATTAAACCGAGACAAATCTAAAAAACCCAACTAAGCCAACCTCCCAGCATATCGCGCGAGAAAAGACCCAGTCGCGCCGTTTTAGTCAGGATTACCGGATTACTAGTAGTAGTAACGATGGATCGCGTGAAGCAACATTTTTTTGAGGGGGCGAAGCACCTAGTTTAAAAGGAAAAAAGGCGGTACACTCACAACAATCCTGTCGCAGTCACATTGCACCCCACACACGTTCTGTCTTGCACACGGCTCACACAAACGGAACGCGCTTCGGCTTGCCTCTTCACTGACACGTGGGACTGCACTTGGAGAAATCGACGCTGCGCCAAACTCCCCCCGCCCACCGCGCGAAAATCCTCCCCCCACACAAAAATTCCCCCCAAATTCGATTCAACCGCCCTTCGGCAAAATATTCCCCAAACCCC
>NC_057813.1:61787207-61796021 GCF_018294505.1 Triticum aestivum
CGTCCCCCCTCCACTCCATTCGCTTCGCCAAAGCTGCCCTCCCCTCCGCGCCGATACATCGGTGCCACGGTTCATCGAGGGGACGCACGGCGATCCTCTCGCTCCCACAGTACGCTCTCGTAGACTGCCGTCCTCTAGCCGCGCCGCCACCTCTGGCTACGTTCTTGCGGAGGCGCTCGACGGTCAGCGCCGCCACAGCTGGCGATGTTCGTGTGGAGACGCACGGCGGTCAGCTTCTCCCACAGTACGCGCATTCTAGATTGAGGCCCCGTTCATGTCGGTGTAGCGCTGAATGTTAGCTGATAGACGCTGTTAATCTCACTATTTGCCGAAGTAGTTTACTGTCAATATGCTTTGCTTAAGAAGCTTCCTTGCCCTGTTCTGCACTCAAGCTTCCTTGCCGAAGTAGTTTGCTGAGATGGCATGCCAAGGCCGATTAGTTGCTAAAATATCCTGCCATATATTTATTGTGACGTAGATTGCCATGGTCTAGTAGTCAATCTATTAGGTGAAATAGCTCTACACCGTTTTATACTCGATCTTTGTTGCTGCGATGGCCTTCGATAGCTCGATGGCTGTGTGCTCGGCCTCATTGACTGCTGAAACAGCCTGCCATAATTTAGCACTCAAATCTGTTTGCTGAATTAGCTTTACATATATTTCGTTACTTAGATCTGCTCGTCCAAATATCTTGCCATAGCTTTAGACATCGACCTAGGTATTTTTTTTCTGGACTTCATAAAAAAGCATATATGTTTTTCCTGTAATATCTAGTAGAAGAACTAATTTTCATGTCTAATAGATGGACAGGACTTGGATAACTTCTGCTCGAAGATTCTCCGTTGCATATGTCGAGGGGGTTGAAAACTTCATGAACTTTATCAGAGCTGAGTACGATGGTCCAAAATCAGATGTGCTCTGCCCATGTAGCAGTTGTATGAATTCAGTTACAAGACCCCAGTCAACTGTGCAAAATCATCCACACTTGTATGGGATGTCAGTCACATATACTAGGCGGGTTCGTCATGGTGAAGCTGTGAACGTCAATGTTATTGACTACGTGGAAGCAGCAGATCACCATCTTGATCTGCCTGATGCTTAGGTGGAAGAGGAGGAGGAGGTGGTGGTGGCGGAGCCAGTGAGTTTGACCAACATTGAAACAATGCTACGAAATGCTCGTGCATTCCGTGAACTTTCACCTGCATAAGAAAAACGGTGGGCCCGCATGTTGGAACAATGCAATGTTGCTGTCACCCTAGGAAATAAGTTGTCAGTATTCTCAGCTATGGTCACCTTTCTTCAGGTGAAGACATCTGAGCGGATGACCAACAAATCATTCGATGCGATGTTGGCTGCTTTCCGCAAATCTTTCCCAGATGCGTCTGAGCTGCCACACACCTACAGTAAAATGAAGAATTTCCTTCATGTAGTTGGAATTGGATATGATATGATCCATGTTTGTAAGAATAATTGTGTTCTGTTCCGGAAGGATTATGCCAACTTAAGTGAATGCCCGAAATGCAAATCATCAAGATGGAAAGATGGCGATGTTGTGAAGAGGGTTCCTCATAATGTTCTGAGACATTTTCCAATTACACCAAGATTGCAGAGGTTGTTTCATGATGCTGAAACAAGAGAGGATGTACTGTTGCATTCTAGGAACCAGGAGTACAGAGATCAGAATGTAATGAGCCATCCATCTCATGGTAGTAAGTGGAAAAGCTTCAATGATAACCACAAAGAGTTTGCTGCTGACCCGAGAAACATTAGACTTGGCTTAGCTTCAGATGGATTTAACCCATTTGGCCACCAGAGCGCCACATATAGCATGTGGCCAGTGCTTGTTATCCCTTACAACATGCCTCCAAATGTCTGCACCAAAGAATCAAACTACATGATGGCCTTGCTCATCCCAGGTCCAAAAAGTCCTGGAAAGGATTTTGATTTGTTCATGGAGCCTCTTGTGGAGGAACTTCAACAGCTATGGAAGGGTGTTCTCACTCGAGACCTATATAGCAGCCCACCAGCTAATTTCTTTCTGCGTGCTATTGTAATTTGGTGCATCCATGATTATTCGGCTTTGGGCACTATGTCAGGGCGAACGACACATGGTTACAATGCATGTGTTCGCTGTGACAGGAATCCACTGTCATACGCAATACTTAGCAAGATCTGTTACATTGGACACCGCCATTTCCTTGCCAAGGACAAGCCGCATCCTAGAAAATACCGAAGACATGTGTTCAATGCAAAGCATGAAAACCGTGATGCGCCAAAGAGGCTCACCGCCGATGAGTTGCAAGTGGAATTAGAGAAGGTCAGGCATACTACACCAGGAAACCATCCTCGTAATGGTAGCGGGAAAAGGAAGCATGGCACGGTAGAAGAGAGATTATTGTTTACCCGCAGGTCCACTTTGTGGGACTTGGAGTATTGGAAAGATTTGGATCTGCGGCATAATCTTGATGTGATGCACATCGAGAAAAATATATGTCCAGCATTATCGGCACACTTCTTAACATTGAAGGCACGACGAAAGATACCTTAAAATCTAGGATTGATTTGACACACCTGGGTATCAGAAAGGATTTGCAGGTGCAAGATGAAGGTAAACCATGGGATATGGCACCAGCTATGTACGTCTTGGACAAGGTAAAAAGAAAAGAATTCTGCGAGGTCCTGTCACGTGTGAGATTCCCACATGGATTTGCTTCCAACCCTGAAAGGAGAGTCAGTGCAAATGGAAACAAGGTACAAGGATTGAAAACTCATGACTCCCACGTCCTACTTCAAAGGGTTTTACCTGTTATCGTTAGAGGATTGGGCCGCCCTGACTTATACAGAGCAGTTGCAGAGTTGGGACAATTCTTCAGGGAACTCTGCAGTAGAAATATCAGGATAGATGCTTTGGAGCGTCTTAGAGACAAGATACCAACTATCCTATGCGACCTTGAGAAGATATATCCTCCAGCCTTCTTTGATGTGATGGTGCATTTGGCTGTTCATCTACCTGATGAGGCACTACTTAGAGGTCCAGTACAGTATGGCTGGATGTACCCTATTGAAAGGCGGCTAGGCACTTTCAAGGGCTATGTTACGAACAGAGCTAGACCCGAGGGTTCCATTGCATAGGCCTACATTGCTACAAAAGCGTTGACATTCTGCTCAAAATACATTGAAACAGCTGATCAGCTTAGCAAAGAGGTGGGTGAAGACAATCCCGAGCTCAATGTTTTCGATTATTCTGTTCGAGTTACAGGGAAGAGTCGACAAGAGGACAAACCTAAAGATTTGGACAAAATGGTTTGGTATGTGTTGAATAACTGTCGTGAGATACTACCTTATATCAAGTAAGTGTAGTACTGTAGCTTATACATCGTAATCTACTAAACTTGCAGCACATTCTTATATATTTAGATGTTTGACGCGATCACTATGTTGTGCATCATCTACAAAGAGGAGTTACTACCGCAAAATCCAAGAAACATTGACAAACTGGTTATGGCAGGATTTGCGAAATGGTTCAAGAACCATGTAAGCTTTTGAAGTGCACTGTCAGTTTTTTTAATATATTGAGTACATAAGATGATCAGCTTGTCTATTTTCTAACCATAGGTTAAGAAGATGCGGGAGGATGGGAAGGCAGTTGATGATGCCCTTTACTCACTAGCAATGGGTCCTGATACTCGGGTAAAACATTATGAATCTTGCATTGTTGGAGATGTGCGCTACAACACCCTTGCACGAGACGAAGGCAGGAAGACACAAAACAGTGCCATCATGAGCACGGATACATATGACAAAGAGAAAACTAAAATGCATGCTAACATAACAGACATTGTTCAATTGCAGTATATCTCCAGTTTCGAGGATCATCGGTGTGTGGTTCTATTGTGCTGTCGTTGGTATAATCTGTTTTCCAGGATCGCAAAACCCAGAGTTGATGATTATTTAAAATCCATCAATGTCAAGGCGGCGTACTAGACCAACGAGCCTTTTATTTTGGCAAATCAAGCAACACAGATATTTTTCTTGGAAGACACATTTGCACGTAGCGATGACTGGAGAGTATTGCAAATGTTTGAGCAGAGGAATTCGTTTAATGAAGTTGCACAACAAGATGATGTTTACACTTCTCCTGATGTACAAGATAACACAGATGTTCCCAATATCTTTGAGAACCATCACGTCAATGACGCCAGCGAAAAGATTGCCTGTCGTGCTGTGGACATACAAGAGTTGATCAAGAAGAAGCCAACGTTCGAGGACGTTGAGGACGAAGAAGAAGATGACACCATGGGGAATTATGATTCAGACTGATACACATGGCGAAGATGTTGACGCTGCTGCTGCGGATGATGATTACATTGCTTTTGTCGTATTTGCCTGCCAGAAGACGTTTTTTATCTACTATGTGAAATTGTGTTTGCTATGACAATTGAAACCTGATGAACATGTTGTTTAGTATTTTGCTGTGAGAACATCACTTGTTATGTATGCTGATTTGTGTTTGGTGATTGTATGACAACTAAAACATGATGACATTGTTGTTTAGTTGTACTCATATTTGGCTGTGAAACTTGAATTTGATGACATAGTTTGCTGTTGGACTGCAATTTGCTCGACCTCTTCGAATGAGAACAAAGCTGACCCGACAGGGCCTCTGCTATTTATTTATTTATATGAGCAAAAGGGGATACCCCGTGATTTCCATTAATAGAAATCATTAGATGTTCACAACACTACGCCTAGCCTGCTACATAGGTTTCATTCATTACTAGTTTCAGCAAAGTGCTCATGTCGTAGCCACTGAATACATCACGAGTGCTACATACACTTCAAATAAAGAGACAATCATCCTACAGAGCACATCGATTTTGCCCATTATCTTCACAAGCTCTTTCATCTCCTCATTGCTGTCAAGGCCGTTCAGCAGCTATTGCTTGGCCATGATCAGAGGAACTGCATCTTTAACCTTCTGCTCTGCATCTTCCTCTTCTGCCATTCCTTCAGTTACTTGTCCAACACCCCAACCTGCTGGTATTGGGATTCTTCGGCTAACCAAATAATCAGCGTAGTTGCATTCCCCCACATCAGCAACTTCCCAGAAATACAAATCACACGAATCTTCCTTTTCTGCATGAATCAAATTGGAAGATCATCAACCAAACTATTAAAAAAATCAGCAACTGAAAGCAGCAGAACAACACTTAAGCATATTATTACCCCATGATTCGGGCATTTGTAGAAGACTCGGCCAGGGTTGCGGATTGTGGTTGAGACGCGACGGATGACTCTGCGTGATTTGCAGCAGTGGCACCACACCAACGGCAGCGGGTTGCGATAAGCAATCGGTTGCGGTGCACGTGCCGGTGGGGTTGTGATGAGACCCACAGGCGATGGTATGGGTGGCGACTTGGTGCATATCTGGTTGTTGCCTGCTGAAGAGCAGGTGGACGAGCAGCCAGCGGACATGGTTGTTGCGGCCAGATCTTTTGATGCTAGGCAGAGTAAGTAGATAAGAGGAGAAGCGAATGTTGGATATGTCAGTTTCATTACTTGCAGAGTAGCATAGCACCATATATAGTCATAGTCTAGGTTTGGATTCGAACCGGCTACAGGTGCACGTCTTTATTTTTTCTAAAACTCGGCAACGTCTCTTTACCGGTACACTAGCTTGTTCGTTACGCCTTCCCAAGTCTTTGATTTTCTTTCCCTTTTTTTTGCGAGGAAGGAAGGAGGATAAAATCGAGAGTTCCTCGGACTCGAACCCAAGACCTCTCGGTTGAAAACCAAGGGTGCTAGTCACTTATGTGGTGAACGTTCCCTGTGAGGAGGACGGCAGACGAACGCATTTTCCTCGCAGTTTTCTTCCTATATATAAGAAAGTATGCTACTTTGTGTCCGCTTAGTCAAAAAACGATTGTGCCAACCTTAACCATTCGATATACATTCAATGTCTGTCGCGTTTCTTCAGTCTCTTCTTCCTCGAGCCGCCAAAGCCAAACCAGCGCCAGCGGGACCGCCTGCTCCCGCCTCCCACGCCTGGCTGTGATCTTCCCCGGCTCCTGTTCGTTCCCGTCCAAGGCCTCACCATCGTCCTCTGCCTTGGTTCGCTTGCTGCGGCACCGCCCTCCGATATTGTCAACATGGTCAACAACCGAGAGGAATAAGGAGATGACTGTACATGGTGAGGATGACAGTAGGGACCCAACAGCGCGCAGTAATTTTGTTTTTTCGGGACGGAGAAGGGTATCAACTGGGTTGTGCGGGACCCGTGGCCCATCTAGCCCAGGCTTTTATTTCATATGTTTATCACACGACCAGTCCAGTTTGTTTTTTTCCTTTCTAAAAAATGGCTAGCCAGCTATTTTGTTTTTTGCAGAATAACCAACATAGGCCTACTTGCTTTTCTATGCCCTGCTGGGCCAGAAATCTTTCAAGACGAGGAGGGATGCATTTTGCCCAGAAAATGGGCTATAAGTAATAAGAAATGGGCTATAAGTAATAAGAAATGGGCTATAAGTAATAATAAATGGGCTGTAAAATGAAAAAAAATACAGCAAATAGGCAATTAGTTCCCAAATATTGTTTTCTTTCGGATTTTGATATTTTAAATTTCATTGTTTTTGTGCGGGTAAAATTTCATTGAATTTAAATTAAAGTATATTTAGATTTAAAATTAATTTGAATCTGGCTAGAAATTTCAGGCTGTATGCTGTTTGGGACAGATTTGGAGGTTGACTTGTGGGTCTACTAGGTTGACGTGTACTTTGGCTTTGTCAACTTAGTCCACAAACGATTCTAGCAGCAGTGATCGTTGGATGTTAATCCAATGGTCGTGCTGCTTTTTCAATATCTGATCTTCTTGCTCCAGCCGCCCAAACCAGCTCCGGTGGGACTGCCTGCTCCCGCCTCCCGTGGCTGGCTGTGCTGCCGCACAGGCCGTAGCACCCCACCCTACTTCATTGCTGGCCAGGCCATTCCTCTACTCACCCACACCTCCTGTTATTTTCCGGCGAAGGCAGCCGGACCAGTAAACCCTCGTACTCCCCACTGCGTGGGCAACCATTGCCGAGTCTTCCCCGGCTCCGTGTCGTTCCCTTCCTAGGCCTCGCCGTCATCCACCGCCATGGTGCTCTCGGCGCGGCCTGGTCAACGTGGTCAACGAACGACATCCATCGGTCATGGATTGTATGCACAAAATAATGAGTCCTCCACCTGACAGCTGGGACCCACCGGAAGGGCCTCTGTATTTCACGAAAAAAATGTTCCCCCCGCTGACATGTTGAACCCACCATCTATATCTTCGCATGCAAGGAAGTGCCTCCTTATTACACAAAAAAAAAATGAATACCCACCCTGCTAGATGGGATCCACCATAGTGGGAGGATGACTTGTGGGCCAACTAAGTTGACGGGGATGGAGGGCTTTGTCAACTTAGTCAATATGAACGATTCTAGCTGTAGTGACCGTACGATGTCCATCCAACGGCCATAGTGCTTCTTCAACCTCTGGTCTTCTTGCTCCAGCCGCCCAAAGCAGTGCCGGTCGTGCCGCGTGCTCCTGCCTCTCGTGGCCGGCTGTGATGCCGCGGAGGCCTCACCGCCCCCTACTACTCCCACCGTTGGCCCAGGGTATCCCTCTACTCACCCACACCCCCTGATATTCTGCGGTGACGGCAGCCTCACCCCGCAGCCGAACCAGTGAACCCTCATACTCCTCTTTGCGTGGGCTACCACTGCTGCGTCTTCCCCGGCTCCACGTCGTCCCCTTCCTAGGCCTCGCCGTCATCCAGACCACCGCCCTGGTGCTCTCGGCGCGGCGTGGTCAATGTGGTCAACGACCGACTTCCATCGAAAGAGTACTGTACGTGGAGAGGCTGATAGCTGGGTCTAGGCGGCCGCAAGGAAGTGCCTCCTTATTATGCGCAAAATAATTATTCCTCCACCTGACAGCAGGGACCCACCAGACGGGCCACCTTATTTCGCAAAAAAATGTTCCCCCCTGACTGCTGGGACCCACTAGATGGGCCAGCGTATTTCATGAAAAAAACGTTCCCCGCGTTGTCAGCTCGGACCCACCGGAAGTGCCTCCTTATTACGCAAAAAAAATGAATACTCCCCTTGCTAGCTGGGACCCACCATGGTGGGAGGCTGACTTGTGGGCCTACTAAGTCGACTGGGACGGGGGCCTTTGTCAACTTTAGTCAATATGAACGATTCTAGCTCCAGTGACCGTACGATGTCCATCCAACGGCCGTAGTGCTTCTTCAACCTCTGGTCTTCTTGCTCCAGCCGCCCAAAGCAGCGCCGGTCGTGCCGCATGCTCCTGCCTCCCGTGGCCGGCTGTGCTGGCGCGGAGGCCTCACAGCCCCCTACTATTCCCACCGCTGGCCAGGCCCTGCAGCAACGGCAGCCTCACACAACAGCCGCACCAGTGAACCCTCGTACTCCTCTCCGCGCGAGCTTCCGCTGCCGCGTCTTCCCCGGCTCCCCGTCGTCCCATTTCTAGGCCTCGTCGTCGTCCACCGCCCTGGTGCTCTCAGCGCGGTGTGGTCAACATGGTCAAGGAACGACTTCCATCGGACGTGGACTGTACGTGGAGAGGCTGACAGCTGGGTCCACGGCCGCAGCAAGGAAGTGCCTCCTTATTACGCGGAAAATAATGATTCCTCCACCTGATAGCTGGGACCCA
This sequence comes from Triticum aestivum, assembly GCF_018294505.1. Lineage (NCBI taxonomy): Eukaryota > Viridiplantae > Streptophyta > Magnoliopsida > Poales > Poaceae > Triticum > Triticum aestivum. The sequence continues at coordinate 61,795,905 of NC_057813.1, forward strand.
CCGGACGGGCCACTGTATTTCACAAAAAACGTTTCCCCCTGACTGCTGGGACCCACCAGCTACATCTTCGCACGCAAGGAAGTGCGTCCGGGCAAAAAAAACAAAACGATTCGCCCC
>NC_057813.1:61796373-61799348 GCF_018294505.1 Triticum aestivum
CGTCCGGGCAAAAAAAAAAAAACGATTCGCCCCCCTGACTTCTGGGACCCACCAGCTACATCTTCGCAGGCAAGGAAGTGCCTGACAGTCGGGACCCACCTGGTCGAAGCGTACGTAGCGTTGTCATTCTGGTCGCGAACGTGTACGTACATAATGGTCGTTGTAGAGGCACGCACGTGTCGTAGTAGATGCGCGCATATAGCATGTATACGTACGTACAATAGTGAGGGTGCAAGAAAGAAAATACGGCCACGTACGTACATACGGGCAGGGTCTCGAACGCCTACTCACACATACATACGGCCAGGGCTTGTGTACATGGCTGGGTCGGAACGGAGAAACAACATCGTCGTCGTGTTCATGGGGAGGCAACGGAATGCATCGTGTTCATGGGGAGGCAATGGAATGCGTCGTGTTCATCGGGAGGCAACGGAACGCGTGGGAGCCGACCGGCTTGGACGGAACAGGCGATGGAAACGAGACCTGGCGTACCACACAACAGAGGAAACGGACCTCCTACGTTCGGAACGGGGTCCTGTTGATCTAGAGGGGTGTGGCGTACCGCAAAACGGAGGAAACGGACCTCCTACGGTCGAAACGGGGGTCCTATTGATCGGGAGGGGTGTGGCGTACCGCAAAATGGACGAAACGGACCTCCTACGGTCGAAACGGGGGTCCTGTTGATCGGGAGGGGTGTGGCGTACCGCAAAACGGACGAAACGGACTTGTGTTGGAGCGCTACGGTCGAAACGGGGGTCCTGTTCATCAGGAGGGGTGTGGCGTACCGCAAAACGGGACTCCACGGGATACTGTTCATCTCCACCATCGACCTCCTCCATCCTCCACGGGCTACCGTCGACCTCCTCCAGCCTCCACGGGCTCCTGTTCAACCAGCCTCCACTGCGTGCTACTCCACCGGCTACTGTTCAACCACCCCTCCACGAGAACCCCTCCACCGTCTACTGTTCATCCAGCCCTCCACACCACGGGGTCCTGTTCAACCACCCCTCCACGGCCACCCCTCCACCGTCTACTGTTCATCCAGCCCTCCACACCACGGGGTCCTGTTCATCCAGAGGAAACGCCACCACTCACTGTTCATCCAACCCCTCCCGCAATGCTCACTGTTCATCCAATCGATCGGCTTCAGTTAGCGGCAGTAGTGAAGGAATCGCTCCATCGGGTTCAGTTAACAGCCATCGATCGATCGCTCGGGTTCAGTAACGTGTAGCCTATAGTGAAATCGCTCGGGTTCAGTTAGAGCCCAACGCCTCGCTCGGGTTCAGTTAGAGCCAACGCCTCGCACGTGTATGAGAGAAACGCGCATCGCTCGGCCCCCGACCTCCCACCGTAACTGGCAACTCCCCGAAATTTTCCTCCCCCTCGCTTCTACCACGGTTTTTTCCGTCATGGACGGCCCAAAGAATGTCATGCAGCAGCGTCTTCGGCCCGCCCGGGACGAAAAGCCCATTTTCTGTCATGATTTTTTGTCATAGAAGTAGGATCCCACCACATCTATGATGATACCGGGTTTTCTCACAATTATCGTCATAGAAGTGTCATATGTATGACAGAAAAAAATTTGTTCGGCCCAAAATGTCACGGATGTGTCTTTTTTTTGTAGTGAACGGCTCCCAAGTGGAGCAAAGTGGTACTTGTGATGTAGGTGATGAAATTCCTCCCCAAGCCATTAGAAGAATCAGTGTTGGTCATATCCTACCCATTGAGGAACCCCTTGTGGCCGAAGGAGAAGGACAATGCTCCACTCAAGTGGAGCCATCACCAACCCAAGACCCACACGCTTCCGAAAAACAAAGTGAAGGCCCTCAACCTCATGAACAAGATCAAGGGCAAGATCAACCTCAAGGTGGTGGTGAACCACCAAATGATGCCCAAGGCCAAGTTCTCCCCTTCGAGCAAGTTCAAGATATTTGTTTGTGTGCCAACTATATGTTGATGATATTATTTTTGGTTCCCCTAACAAAGCTTTCAATGAAGAATTTGCCGCTCTCATGACCTCAAAGTTCAAGATGTCTATGATGGGAGAGTTGAAGTTCTTTCTCGGGTTTGAAATCAAGCAAAGAAGAGAAGGAACCTTCATCAACCAAGCCAAATACACTCAAGACATGCTCAAGAGATTCAAGCTAAGTGATGTCAAGCCGGCTTCCACTCCAATGCCCACCAAGTGCCAACTTGACATTGATCCCAATGGTAAAGCGGTGGATCAAAAGGTATATCGCTCCATGATTGGATCCCTAATTTACCTTTGTGCATCTAGACCGGATATCATGTTGAGTGTGGGAATTTGTGCATGGTTTCAAGACGCACCTAAGGAAAGCCACTTTGTGGCGGTCAAGCGAATATTTCGATATTTGGATCGTACCCCAAACTTTGGCTTATGGTACCCAAGAGGAGCCAACTTTGATCTTTTGGGCTACACAGATTCTGATTGGGCGGGAGGCAAAGTGGATAGGAAGTCCACTTCCGGAGGGTGCCAACTACTTGGTTGCTCTTTAGTGAGTTGGTCTTCTAAGAAGCAAAGTTGTGTATCTCTCTCGTCCACCGAAGCAGAGTATGTGGCTGCCGGTAGTGGTTGTGCTCAACTCCTATGGATAAGGCAAACTTTAAAGGATTACGATGTCACTCGTGACGAAGTGCCTCTTTGGTGTGACAATGAAAGTGCCATCAAGATCTCTCTCAACCCGGTGCAACACTTCAAGACGAAGCATATTGAGATTCGGTATCACTTCATCTGGGATCACATTAGGCGAAGGGAGATCAAGCTCAAGTATGTCAACACTCATGATAACCTTGCAGATATTTTCACGAAGCCCTTGGATTAAGCAAGATTTCGCGAGTTAAGGCATGAGCTAAATATCATTGATTCGAGCAATGTGACTTGAACCCTCGCACACCCCACCACACTCAACTTGTTGTCTAGTTTAGGTGTAGGCATGGACATAGGGGGAGTGTTT
>NC_057813.1:62099645-62211912 GCF_018294505.1 Triticum aestivum
ATCTTGATCTCTAGCCTTCCCCAAGTTGCTTTCCGCTCAAATCCTCTTTCCACCAGATCCAAATCCTATGAGAGAGAGTTGAGTGTTGGGGAGACTATCATTTGAAGCACAAGAGCAAGGAGTTCATCATCAACGCACCATTTGTTACTTCTTGGAGAGTGGTGTCTCCTAGATTGGCTAGGTGTCACTTGGGAGCCTCCGACAAGATTGTGGAGTTGAACCAAGGAGTTTGTAAGGGCAAGGAGATTGCCTACTTCGTGAAGATCTACCGCTAGTGAGGCAAGTCCTTCGTGGGCGACGGCCATGGTGGGATAGACAGGGTTGCTTCTTCGTGGACCCTTCGTGGGTGGAGCCCTCCGTGGACTCGCGCAACCGTTACCCTTCGTGGGTTGAAGTCTCCATCAACGTGGATGTACGATAGCACCACCTATCGGAACCACGCCAAAAACATCCGTGTCTCCAATTGCGTTTGAATCCTCCAAACCCATCCCTTTACTTTCTTGCAAGTTGCATGCTTGAATTTCCGCTGCCTATATACTCTCTTGCATGCTTGCTTGAACTATGTGATGATTACTTGACTTGTCCTAAATAGCTAAAATCTGTCAAACTCTAAAATTGGGAAAAGGTTAAGTTTTTAATTGGTCAAGTAGTCTAATCACCCCCCTCTAGACATACTTCAAGGTCCTACAAGTGGTATCAGAGCTTTGGTCTCCATTTGCTTTGATTTCCATAGCTTTTGGTGGTCATAGCCTTGGTTTCACAACCTAGGAGAGTATGGAGTCTAGCAAGGGAAATTATCACCGTAGAGGTCCTTACTTTGATGGTACTAATTTTGCTAGTTGGAAGCATAAGATGAAAATGCATATTCTCGGACATAACCCCGTCGTTTGGGCAATTATTTGTATTGGCTTGCAAGGTGAATTCTTTGATGGGAGAGAACCGAACCGTGAAGCGAATGCGGAAGAATTGAAGATGCTGCAATACAACACTCAAGCTTGTGATATCATCTTCAACGGATTGTGCCCCGAAGAATTCAACAAAATCAGCCATCTTGAGAATGCAAAGGAAATTTGGGATACTTTGATTGATATGCACGAAGGTACCGAATCCGTCAAGGAATCCAAGTTGGATGTGCTCCAAAGTCAGCTTGACAAGTTCAAAATGAAGGATGGTGAAGGTGTCGCTGAAATGTACTCTAGGCTTGCACTTATCACAAATGAGATTGCCGGCTTAGGGAGTGAAGAGATGACCGATAGATTCATCATCAAGAAGATCCTAAGAGCATTGGATGGAAAATATGATACCGTGTGCACATTGATCCAAATGATGCCAAACTACAAAGATCTCAAGCCAACAGGAGTCATTGGAAGAATTGTTGCTCATGAGATGTCACTCAAGGATAAGGAGGAACTTCACAACAAGTCAAGTGGTGCTTACAAAGCCTCAAGTGAAGCCCCCACATTTTCAAGTGAGAAACAAACCTCCAATGCAGAATTGAGCTTAATGGTGAAGAACTTCAACAAATTCTACAAGAGTAGAAGCAAAGAAAGAAGCTCCAAATCAAGGTCTTATCATGACAAAAGATCTTCCAGTCGAGAGCGAAATTGCTACAATTGTGGGAGGCCTGGACACTACTCCAATGAGTGTGCGACACCCTACAAAAGAAGAGAAGATTCTCCAAAAAGAAGAAACAAAAGAGAAGAATCACCACCAAGAGAGAGGAGGAGTAGAGATGATCGTTATGAATGAAGACCCTCACGGAGAAGCAAGGATTCGGAGAGGAAGGACAAGTCATCAAGGAGCTACACAAAATGAAGACATCAAGCTCATGTTGGTGAATGGATTTCCGGCTCCGACTTCGACAAACACTCCGAGAGAAGCTATCACTCCGACTCCGAATATACTCAAGATGAAGGTGTTGCCGGTCTAGCACTTGTGTCAACCAACTCCTACGACATATTTGATTCACCAAATGAAGGAATTGGAAGATGCTTCATGGCCAAAGGTCCAAAGGTAACACATCCTGAGTATGTTGATTTCAATAGTGATGAAGATGACTTGCTTGTGGATGATGATTTACTTGTTGACAACTCTAGTGATGAATACTATGATGAAACGTCAATTAATCATGCTAATCAAATGAATGACAATGATAAGAAGAAAATTGAGCTTCTAACTAAAGAACTAAACACTCTAAAGTTGGCTCATGAAACTATCTTCGAAAATCATCGAGAACTTTTAAGGGCTCATGAGAAGTTACGCTTTGAAAAGCTCAATCTTGAGCAAGAGCATGAGTTCTTAAAGGCAATAAATGATGATCTCCGTAAGAAAAGTTCTTCTTACATTGCCAAGCGTTTACTCTTATCTACCTACATGCCTCAAGTCAAGTCTGGTAACAAGTATAAGAAAGATACTTCCTCTAGTAGTAACAATAATAATGTTAAATCCAATATTGTTGCTTCTAGTAGTTCTCTTGATTCCACTAATGATTCTCTTAGCCAAGTTACACTTGAGCAAGAAAACAGCTTATTGAAGGGAATTATAGAGAAAGATGTTTACAAGAGTCTTGCCGGGAGTAAGCAATTCAAGGGAATTGTACGCAAGCAAGGAAGACACCGGAAGAATCAAGGTGTTGGTTTCGAACGAAAGTTCAATGCCAATGGAGTTGAGTGGGAAGAAGATCAATACCCCAAGACGAAGTTTGTTTCTCAACAAGAGAAGTATGATCCTACTTCCTTCAAGGGGACACAAGCTCAAGATGATCCTCCTCCACAAGACCACAAGAACAAAGGCAAGGATAAGCTTCAAGAAGAGATTGATGCATTTGAAGAAGCACCTAAGGTCTCGGTCAAGTGGATTCCCAAGACTATGTCAAGTTCTACTTCATCAAGTACAATTACAACTCCAAGGATTGCCATCAAGATGATGTGGATCCCGAAGAAGAAGAACTAGAGAGTTCTTGAGGGTGACTCCGCCAACATTCTTCACTCATATCTTTATGGCAAGGACAAGTGCAATCAACTTCCACATCTTGCACTAGTTCAAGGAGTCACAAACCCTCATGTTGGTAAGGCAAGGGATAAGGTAACCTAATGTTTTCATGGACATGATCATGTGTGTGCATCACTCTATGTCTATGGATATTCTTGTTTGTTCCTTGTGGGACTAACCCATGTAGGTAAGTTGAAAGTGCAACTCACTCCAAAGGATTCCTTCAAATGATCTACTTCAACATTGAGCATCCTCATCTTCAACACCTACATGAAGTCATCATCGACAAAACCCAAGGTTAGTTCATCCCTCTAAAGGGGGGATCTCACATCTAGGGGGAGCTTAACTTAAAAATTGAGTCAAAGCAACTCTAATGGTGTGAACACATAAATGCATTATGTAAAAGTGGTAACCCCACTTGAGCTTAAACGATGAGTATGACCTATGATCACATGTTCTCATTTGACTCCTAAGTCAATATACTCATATATAGATGACCTAGTCATCGCCAATTGTTTGATAGATGCTAGAATTGGTTGTGCATGCTTTGCCACATATTTCATTTGTTATCTTATTGTGTGAGCATGTCGGTGCATATTTTACTCATTCAAGGACATCCACTTGTTGTTTTGATTGTTTGGTTCTTTCTTCTTTTGGCCAAGTGGATGGACAAGAATGCCTAAGAACCCTCTCTAGCTATCTATGCTTTTCTCGTCTCAAACTCTATTCATGCTACATCACAAAATTTGATCAAGTCAGATTCGAACCACTCTATGTGAGGAGCACTCGGAGTCCCCGATTCGTCATAGACTTAAACTTCCAAAACCTCTTTGTGATTCTCGGTCTGACCGATTCCTCCATTTCGGTCCTACCAAGATCATTAAGTTGATCTGAGTTTTCAATCTCGGTGCAACCGATTTGAACTTTTTGGTCACACCGAGTTGCTGTAATTGAACACAGTTATGCATCTCGGTGCCACCGAGTTGTTCCACTCGGTCACACCGACAGGGTCGGGCTATATATATAGTCACGGGCAAAATTTTGGAAATTCCTACGAACCCCTTCGCCCGCGCAATAGCTCGCTCTGCCATCGAAGGTCTCCGGATCGTCTCCTCGTCGCCAGCCGCCTCCTGTCGCTGGTCTCCGCCGCCGTCAACGGAATTCAACCCCACCGTTGCCGCCGTAGCGAGTTCATCGCCGCACTAGGGTGTGGACTCGATCTTTGTGCTATCCACATCTGATTCCTAGCACATTGTACTCTTATTGATTCATGCTACGATTGAAACAATTCTATCCAGCCAAAGTAGTCCGTAGAGTAGATTAGATTCAAATTTTTAGGGTTAGGTTTCCACCGAAACCATCTCGGACCCACCGAGTTGAAAAACTCGGTCTCACCGATTTGGCATATGCCATTGCACTAGTGACTCTTGGTCTGACCAAGAATTACTAATCGGTGCGACCGATTTTAGGATTCTGTGAAACCCTAGTAGTCTTGGTGCCATCGAACTATGACTCGGTCCAACCGAGTTCATCAGTTTAGGTTCCAAAAACTGCTTCGCTATTACCGAGTTTGAAAATCGGTTGATCCGAAATGCTTTCTGTGGAAAACTAAAACTGAATTTTTGAATCATTCTTTTGAAAAATCTCTGCATTTTGTGATGCTCATCCACTCCATCTCATCTATAACTCTTCACAGGGTCAGCAGTCAGCTTTTGCAGCATGTCACACCAGAGTAACAGTCAGAACAGGTCAGCAGAGCAGATTCACATGAGTGAGGGCACTAGTCCCTCCATCAGTTCAGATGAAGGAAGCAGAAGCACTCCTAGCAACCTGCCAAAGGCTGCTACCAGGCAAAGGAGAAAGAGAACCTCAGACTCAGAAGATGAGGACTACAAAGTTGAAGAAGATGAGGCTACTTCCAAGAAAGTGGTGCTCAAGAAGGAATATGGCTCAGCAAAATATACTAAGCCAGGCATGAAGATTAAGAGGCCTGCGGGAAGACAACCTATGTCCAAGGCTAGAGCATCAACTCAACTGCCTGAAAATCCTGACCCCAAAGAGCCAGCTGCTGAAGGCAAGAAGAGGAAGGAAAGGGTCAAGAAGACCATGGCCAGAGTTGTTGGGAAACCTTCCATGATGGAAGAGGAAGAGCTTACTGAACCAACACCAAAGGCACCAAAGCTTATGGGTGATGTTATCAAATCTGGGGCTGCAACATCTAAGCCTAAGGAAGCACCCAAAGCTGCCCCCAAGGCCAAGTCTGCACCAAAGAGGAATACCAGGAGTATTCCAGCTGCTGAGAAGAACAAGGCCCCAGTGCATGAGGTTGCTGATGAGGAAGATGAAGAAGGACATGTTCTAAGGAAGCTCAAGCCAAAGATACCAGATCACAATGATGCCCATCCTGTGGCTGAAGACATGAACATCAGAAAAGACTCAGGATTGAGACTATGGAGAATGGCAGATCCATATGCCACAAGGAGAAGAACTGCAGTTGATTACAGGTTCCATACAAAGGAACAACATGACTTCTATGAGACAATCTTATTGGAAAAGAAGCCCATAGTTTGTGATATGAGGTGGGTCGACTGGACCTACATGAAGGAAAATGAAGAGCACTATCCTGGAGTGCAAGACAGCTTTGTTGCTTGTGGAGTTGCAGATTTTGTTGGGCAAAAGCTCACAAACTGGAATGATGAACTTATCATGCAATTCTACTCCACAACACATTTTTACCCAGATGGAAGAATTGTTTGGATGTCTGAAGGTACAAGGTACCAATCCACTGTTGAAGAATGGGCAAAACTGATAAATGCCCCAAAGGAAAATGATGATGATCTGGATGTATATGCCAAGAAGAAGATGGGACACAATACCATGGCACACATGTACAAGGAGATCCCAGGCAAAGCCTTAGAGACTTTCTCTTTTGGATCAGTCCATTTTCTGTTGTTAGGGCTGCCAACTATCAATTGGATTCTGAGGCACACTCTATTGCCCAAGTCTGGTGACCACAACATGATCAGAGGGCATGCTATCAATATGTTGCATTTATTTGATGTGCCACAGAAATTCAAAGTCATGCGCCTTATAGTTGAAACCATTAAGAGGACTGCAGCAGATCATAAGAGAAGTTGTGGATATACCCCTCAGATTCAGGAATTGATCAACTCAAAGATGGGAACTGGCAAATATCTATTGGATAGGGAACATTTTCCACTCTATCCAGACTTTGAAGACAATGAGGTTGTCATGAATGAGGATGATCCATCATCAGTTCAAGCTCAAGAGAAGAAGGAGAAGGCAAGGAAGGAGAAGGCTGCCAAGATGCCAACTCAAGAGGACGCATCTGAGTATTTCTTGAAAAACAAGCAGGAGCAGCTTGGTTACTTGATAGCATCATCTCTAACGATTGAGAAGGGGTTAGCCACCTTAACTCAGAATCAGGAGAGCTTGGAGAGAATCATGGAACAAAAATTCTATGATCTAGATGTCAAAGTAACTGAGATTTAGTCAGTTGTGGAGCAACTGCAGGATGACATGCAGGAGAGGAAAGGCAAGACAACCACAAATGTCTTTGCCAGAGTGCCTAGAGCTCAGAGGTCAGCTGCAGTGCCTGTGACAGACACTAGAGCAACATCTTCAGCACCAGCTACTGCCCCTTCAGCTCCAGGGCAACCAGCTCCAGCACCAACTCCTCCAGCCCCATCTAAATCGACTGAAGCCTTTGTTCTTGGAGTTATCCGGACACCACCAACTGAAGGTCAAGCCTGAGAGTCGATCTAGCACTATGCATTATCTATGAACTTTTTGGTAACTTGTTGCCAAAGGGGGAGAAAAATGTATAGATCATAGGCTTTGAGAGAGAGAGAGTGTTGCTTTTGTTCTCTCTTGCTTTGTTGGTTTAAACTTGTTTGCTTTTTGATTGGTTGAGATACTATGCTTGTGAGACATTGATGATCATGTGTTTGATCATAAGCTACACTTATGCATGTTTGATGATATTATCCTATCTATCTTATGTGATCATTCACTTTGCCTGGTGATGAGTGCATGTATTCAATACTTATCATTTTGAGCGCTACACCAAGATGTATGTGACATGGAAGAGTAACCCATGAGCCTAATTCCTTGTGCATTTGCAGTCCAAAGCAAATTTTAAACTATGCACAAATTTAGGGGGAGCTCTTGCTTATCACATACTTCTCAAAGCGACGATGTTTTTATTCTTATTATCATTTGTCGAAGCTTTGATCTATATGTTGTCAACAATTACCAAAAAGGGGGAGATTGAAAGTGCAACTATCCCTAGGTGTTTTTGGTAATTCATATAGCTCATTGAGCTAATGCTATTCCAAGACTATTATTTTAGGAAAGCTCAATGAATGGCATGGCATGGATGATGAAAGTGGATCCCTCAAAATACTAAGGACAAAGGATTGGCTCAAGCTCAAAGGCCCAAGACTCTTCATTTTATATTTTAGTGGTCCAAGATCACATTGAGTCTATAGGAAAAGCCAATACTATCAAGGAGGGATGAGGTGTTGCTTAATGAGCCTCTTGCTTCATGTGCTTTGTGATATGCTCCAAAACCCTCAGCTACTTTCCCACATCCAAAAATGACCTAAACCCAAAGCCAAAATCGGTCACACCAATTCTTCCTATCCGGCGCCACCAATTCCAAAAGTCATAGCCACTGCCCCAAACCCTAAGCAAATCGGTCCTACCGATAGGGATCTTGGTCTCACCGAGATGGGATTGTAATCTCTCTATTTCCCTTCGTAACGTTTTGGTCTAACTGAAGTGAGCGATCGGTCCCGCCGAGATTGCAATGTAAACTCTATGTTTCCCTTTTTGTAACATTTCGGTCTCACCGAAAAGAGCAAATCGGTCCCATCGAGTTTACCTGACCAACTCTCTGGAAAGCTTATTACCAAAATCGGTCTTACCGAGTTTGTGTAATCGGTCTTACTGAGATTACGTTATGCCCTAACCCTAACCATATCGGTCTCACCAAGTTGCATGTCAGTCCCACTGAAAATCACTAACGGTCACTAGGTTTACTAAATCGGTCCGACCGAGTCTATTGAATCGGTCCCACCGAGTTTGGTAAATTGTGTGTAACGGTTAGATTTGTGTGGAGGCTATATATACCCCTCCACCTCCTCTTCATTCTTAGAGAGAGCCATCAGACTAAACCTACACTTCCAACTTACCATTTCTGAGAGAGAACCACCTACTCATGTGTTGAGGCCAAGATATTCCATTCCTACCATATGAATCTTGATCTCTAGCCTTCCCCAAGTTGCTTTCCACTCAAATCCTCTTTCCACCAGATCCAAATCCTATGAGAGAGAGTTGAGTGTTGGGGAGACTATCATTTGAAGCACAAGAGCAAGGAGTTCATCATCAACGCACCATTTGTTACTTCTTGGAGAGTGGTGTCTCCTAGATTGGCTAGGTGTCACTTGGGAGCCTCCGACAAGATTGTGGAGTTGAACCAAGGAGTTTGTAAGGGCAAGGAGATCGCCTACTTCGTGAAGATCTACCGCTAGTGAGGCAAGTCCTTCGTGAGCGACGGCCATGGTGGGATAGACAAGGTTGCTTTTGCGTGGACCTTCGTGGGTGGAGCCCTCCATGGACTTGCGCAACCATTACCCTTCGTGGGTTGAAGTCTCCATCAACGTGGATGTACGATAGCACCACCTATCGGAACCACGCCAAAAACATCCGTGTCTCCAATTGCGTTTGAATCCTCCAAACCCATCCCTTTACTTTCTTGCAAGTTGCATGCTTTAATTTCCGCTGCCTATATACTCTCTTGCATGCTTGCTTGAACCGTGTGATGATTACTTGACTTGTCCTAAATAGCTAAAATCTGTCGAACTCTAAAATTGGGAAAAGGTTAAGTTTTTAATTGGTCAAGTTGTCTAATCACCCCCCCTCTAGACATACTTCAAGGTCCTACAATAGATGAATCTAAAATTGTGTGATGCATATCGTATAATCATACCCGCGGATACTTGAGGTCACACTGGAGTACCTAGGTGACATTATGGTTTTGGTTGATGTGTGTCTTAAGGTGTTATTTTACTACGAACTCTAGGGCTGTTTGTGACACTTATAGGAATAGCCCAATGGATTGATCAGGAAGAATAACTTTGAGGTGGTTTCGTACCCTACAATAATCTCTTAGTTTATTCTCTGCTATTAATTAGTGAATTTGGAGTGACTCTTTGTTGCACGTTGAGGGATTGTTATATGATCCAATTATGTTATTATTGTTGAGAGAACTTGCACTAGTGAAAGTATGAACCCTAGGCCTTGTTTCGAAGCATTACAATGCCGTTTTCTCTCACTTTTATCACTTGCTACCTTTCTGTTTTTATATTTTCAAATTACAAAAACCTATATCTAACATCCATATTGCACTTGTATCACCATATCTTTGTCGAACTAGTGCACCTATACAATTTACCATTGTATCGGGTGTGTTGGGGACACAAGAGACTCTTTGCTATTTGGTTGCAGGGTTGTTTGAGAGAGACCACCTTCATCCTACGCCTCCCATGGATTGATAAACCTTAGGTCATCCACTTGAGGGAAATTTGCTACTGTCCTACAAACCTCTGCACTTGGAGGCCCAACAACGCCTACAAGAAAAAGGTTGCGTAGTAGACGTTAAGCTCTTTTTTGGCGCCGTTGCTAGGAGGTTAGTTCTTGAAGGTATATCTTTAGATCTTGCAATCGAATCTTTTAGTTTCTTGTTTTATCACTAGTTTAGTTTATAAAATAAAACTACAAAAAATGGAATTGAGGTTGCCTCATATGCTTCATCTTTTTAATGTCTTTCGTGAAAAGGATGGAAAGGAAAATTGTGCTCAAGTGTTAGAAGAAGAAGTCTATAAAATGTTTGGCATAAAATCTTTGAGTGATGAGCATGATTGCAATGTTGTTAGTATGAATTCCTTGAATATCCATGATGCTAATGATATGCAAAGCTACAAGCTTCGGGATGCTATGTTTGATGAATATGATATTTCTAGTCCCCCAAGTTTTGATGAGCAAATTTGTTATGATGAAAGAATGCCTCCTACTTATGATGATTACATTGATGAAAGTGGGTTTGGAAGAGTGTCAACTTTAGTAAGTAATGATCCCACTATTTTGGAGGGTGTTGAATCTTATTGTGATAATTATGAAAGTGGATTTGGAGAGGTCATGACTTTATTTAGTTATGAATCCACTATTTCAGAAGAGGTTCCAATTGATTATGAGAACGAAGTTGCTTTCTATGATGATTATTGTGATGACATGTATGCTATAAAGAATAATTATAACCATGAAACTTGTCACCTTGATTTTAATTTTCAATGTATTATGCCTCCCATGATAGTTATTTTGTTGAGTTTGTTCCCACTACTATTCATGAGAAGAAATTTACTTATGTGGAGAGTAAAAAAAATTCCATGCTTGTAGATCATGAAAAGAATGCTTTTGTGATGGTTATATTGTTGAATTCATTCATGATGCTACTGAAAATTATTATGAGGGAGGAATATATGCTTGTAGGAATTGCAATAATACCAAGTTTTCTCTCTATGTGTTGAAAATCTTCAAGTTAAGCTTGTTTTGCCTTCCTATGCTAGTTGAATATTGCTCCCATAAGTTGTTTGCTCACAAAATCCCTAGGCATAGGAAGTGGGTTAGACTTAAATGTGCTAGTCATATTCTTCATGATGCTCTGTTTGTGTTTCAATTCTTATCTTTTATGTGAGCATCATTGGAATCATCATGCCTAGCTAGAAAGGCATTAAAGAAAAGCGCTTGTTGGTAGACAACCCAACATTTACCCCTACTGTTTTTGTATGTCCACATGATTAATCTAATGTAATAATCATGTTTTATGGCTTTTGTTTCAATAAAGTGCCAAGTAGAACCTTTGGTAAGACTTGGGTGAAAGTTAATTTTATCTTGCTGTAAAAAACAGAAACTTTGCGCTCACGAGATTAGTTGTCATTTTTAACAGAAGAGTGCTTTTAAGTTGATTCTTTTTGTAGAAGATTAATAGACAAATTACTCACGTACACCAATTTATTTCATAATTTTTGGAGTTACATAAATATTTGAGAGTTACAGATTACTACAGACTGTTCTGTTTTTGAAAGATTCTGTTTTCTATGTGTTGTTTGCTTATTTTGATGAATCTATGAGTAGTATCGGAGGGTATGAACCATAGAGAAGTTGGAATACAGTAGATATTACACCAATATGAATTTAAAATGAGTTTACAACAGTATCAAAAGTGGTGATTTTATTTTCTTATACTAATGGAGCTTATGAGTTTTCTGTTAAGTTTTGTGTTGTGAAGTTTTCAAGGTTTGGGTAAAGATCCAATAGACTATGTAATAAGGAGTGGCAAGAGCCTAAGCTTGGGGATGCCCAACGCACCCCAAGGTAATATTAAAGGACAACCAAGAGCCTAAGCTTGGGGATGCCCCGGATGGCATCCCCTCTTTCGTCTTTGTTCATTGGTAACTTTACTTGGAGCTATATTTTTATTCACCACATGATATGTGTTCTGCTTGGAGCATCATTTTGTTTTATTTTGTTTTGCTTGATGTTTGAATAATATCCCAAGATATGAAATTCTTAAATGTTAGAGAGTCTTCACATAGGTGCATAGTTATTCGACTACTCATTGATGTTCACTTATATCTCTTGGAGTAGTTTGTCCTTTGCTCTAGTGCTTCACTTATATATTTTTAGAGCACGGCGGTGGTTTTATTTTGAAGAAATAGATGAACTCTCATGCTTCACTTATATTATTTTGAGAGTCTTAAACATCATGGTAATTTTCTTTGGTTATGAATTTAGTCCTAATATGATGGGCATCCAAGAGAGATATAATAAAAACTTTCATATAAAGTGCATTGAATACTATGAGAAGTTTGATTCTTTATGATTGTTTTGAGATATGAAGATGGTGATATTAGAGTCATGCTAGTGGAGTAATTGTGAATTTTAAAATACTTGTGTTGAGGTTTGTGAGTCCCGTAGCATGCATGTATGGTGAACCGTTATGTGATGAAGTCGGAGCATGATTTATTTATTGATTGTCATCCTTTGTGTGGAGGTCAGGATCACGCGATGGTTAACTCTTACCAACCCTTCCCCTAGGAGCATGCGTGTAGTGCTTGGTTTTGATGACTTGTAGATTTTTGCAATAAGTATGTGAGTTCTTTATGACTAATGTTGAGTCCATGGATTATACGCACTCTCACCCTTTCACCATTTCTAGCCTCTCTTGTGTCGCGCAACTTTCGCCGGTACCATACACCCACCATATATCTTCCTCAAAACAGCCACCATACCTACCTATTATGGCATTTCCATAGTCATTTCGAGATATATTGCATTGCAACTTTCCACTGTTCGGTTTATTATGACACGCATTATTATTTTCATATTGCTTTGCATGATTATGTAGTTGACATCGTATTTGTGGAAAATCCACCCTTCATAATTCTTTCATACATGTCACTCTTGATTCATTGCACATCCCAGTACACCGATGGAGGCATTCATATATAGTCATATTTTGTTCTAAGTATTGAGTTGTAATTATTGAGTTGTAAGTGAATAAAAGTGTGATGATCTTCATTATTAGAGCATTGTCCCATATGAGGAAAGGATGATGGAGGCTATGATTCCCCCACAAGTCGGGATGAGACTCCGGACGAAAAATATAAAAAATAAATAAATAAAAGAGGTCAAAAAAAGAGAAGGCAAAAAAAACAAAAAAACAAAAAAAATGAGAGAAAAAGAGAGAAGGGGCGATGTTACTATCCTTTTTCCACACTTGTTCTTCAAAGTAGCACCATGATCTTCATGATAGAGAATCTCCTATGTTGTCACTTTCATATACTAGTGGGAATTTTTCATTATAGAACTTGGCTTATATATTTCAATGATGGGCTTCCTCAAATTGTCCTAGGTCTTTGTGAGCAAGCGAGTTGGATGCACACCCACTTAGTTTCTCTTTGAGCTTTCATACACTTATAGCTCTAGTGCATCCGTTGCATGGAAATACCTACTCACTCACATTGATATCTATTGATGGGCATCTCCATAGCCCGTTGATACGCCTAGTTGATGTGAGACTATCTTCTCCCTTTTTGTGTTCTCCACAACCACCATATTCTATTACACCTATATATAGTGCTATGTTCATGGCTCACACTCATGTATTGCGTGAAAGTTGAAAAAGTTTGAGAATACTAAAGTATGAAACAATTGCTTGGCTGAAACCGGGGTTGTGCATGATTTAAATATTTTATGTGATGAAGATAGAGCATAGCCAGTCTATATGATTTTATAGGGATAGCTTTCTTTGGCCATGTTATTTTGAGAAGACATGATTGCTTTGTTAGTATGCTTGAAGTATTATTATTTTTATGTCAATATTAAACTTTTGTTTCGAATCTTATGGATCTAAATAGTCTTGCCACAATAGAGAAGATTACATTGATAACTATGTTAGGTAGCATTCCACATCAAAAATTCTGTTTTTATCATTTACCTACTCGAGGACGAGCAGGAATTAAGCTTGGAGATGCTTGATACGTCTCCAACGTATCTATAATTTTTGATTGTTCCATGCTATTATATTATCCATCTTGGATGTTTTATATGCATTTATATGCTATTTTATATGATTTTTGGGACTAACCTAATAACCTAGAGTATAGTGCCAGTTTCTGTTTTTTCCTTGTTTTTGAGTTCTACAGAAAAACAATACCAAACAGAGTCCAATTGACCTGCCAATTTTTGTGGATTTTTTATGGACCAAAGGAAGCCCCCGAAGTAAAAGAGTAGGGCCGGAAGAGTCCCGAGCCATCCAGGAGGGTGGAGGGCGCGCCCTACCCCCTAGGCGCGCCCCCTACCTCGTGGATGACTCGGAGACCCCCCCCCCCTGACGTGAGACCGACGCCAAAAATTCCTATAAATACATAAACCCCCGAAAAGAAACCTAGATCGGGAGTTCCGCCGCTGCAAGCCTCTGTAGCCACCAAAAACCAATCAGGAACCTTTTCCGGCACCCTGCCGGAGGGGGGAATCATCACCGGTGGCCATCTTTATCATCCCAGCGCTCTCCATGATGAGGAGGGAGTAGTTCACCCTCGGGGCTGAGGGTATGTACCAGTAGCTATGTGTTTGATCTCTCTCTCTCTCGTGTTCTTGATTTGGCACGATCTTGATGTATCGTGAGCTTTGCTATTATAGTTGGATCATATGATGTTTCTCCCCCTCTACCTTCTTGTAAAGGATTGAGCTTTCCCTTTGAAGTTATCTTACCAGATTGAGTCTTTATGGATTTGAGAACACTTGATGTATGTCTTGCTTAGGATACCCGTGGTGACAATGGGGTATTCTATTGATTCACTTGATGTATGTTTTGGTGATCAACTTGCGGGTTCCGTGACCTTGTGAACTTATGCATAGGGGTTGGCACACATTTTCATCTTGACTCTCCGGTAGAAACTTGGGGGCACTCTTTGAAGTTCTTTGTGTTGGTTTGAATAGATGAATCTGAGATTCTGTGATGCATATCATATAATCATACCCGCGGATACTTGAGGTTACATTGGAGTATCTAGGTGACATTAGGGTTTTGGTTGATGTGTGTCTTAAGGTGTTATTTTACTACAAACTCTAGGGCTGTTTGTGACACTTATAGGAATAGCCCAATGGATTGATCGGAAAGAATAACTTTGAGGTAGTTTTGTACCCTACAATAATCTCTTCGTTTGTTCTCCGCTATTAGTGACTTTGGAGTGACTCTTTGTTGCACTTTGAGGGATTGTTATATGATCCAATTATGTTATTATTGTTGAGAGAACTTGCACTAGTGAAAGTATGAACCCTAGGCCTTGTTTCGAAGCATTACAATACCATTTTCACTCACTTTTATCGCTTGCTACCTTGCTGTTTTTATATTTTCATATTACAAAAACCTATATCTACCATCCATATTGCACTTGTATCACCATCTCTTTGCCGAACTAGTGCACCTATACAATTTACCATTGTATTGGGTGTGTTGGAGACACAAGAGACTCTTTGCTATTTGGTTGCAAGGTTTTTTGAGAGAGACCATTTTCATCCTATGCCTCCCACGGATTGATAAACCTTAGGTCATCCACTTGAGGGAAATTTTGCTATTGTCCTACAAACGTCTGCACTTGGAGGCCCAACAACATCTACAAGAATAAGGTTGCGTAGTAGAAATTAGGTGGCGCACCTGTGCCCGAGACACCGGCGACTCCAGCGTGGCTAGATCTGGCTGCGGGCGGCCCGGGCTACGGGTGGCCACCTCTGCTGTGGCCGTGGTAGGTGGTGGTGCCAATGCATTAGTTGGTGGTGGTGGTATTGGCCGGAGGTTGGAGACGACGGTCGCAGTGGCTCTTCTGGATCTGACCTCTTGGCGGCGTGGGCCGCGATGGCTAGGGCTGCGGGCGGCGGCCCTGACCGAGGCCCCCTTGGATGGCCGGGCTGGCGGTGCAGTGGGGGTGGCAGCGCGGGTGCGTGCCCGGCGGCTCCGACGCTTCGAGCTCGCTGGGCAGCACAGGTTGGGCAGTAGCCCGGTGTGGCTATTGCTCCGGCCATGGATGGATCCATGGTAGCTTCGCAAGTCGACTATGGCAGCGGCTGGCATGTCCCAACGTCGGCTCATTTGTAGGTGACTTGTGACGGCCTTCGCTCTCTTCCCTCGTCGTTCGGGCGCTATTTCCGTCGAAGGGTTGTCCTTCTCCCAGTTATGGTCCATCGCTCGTCTCGCGCCCGGTGCGGCAAGACTGACCTTGTCTCGCGCACGGTGTAGTAGGACTGAGCTCATCTAGCACACAGTGCAGCAGGACCGACCTCGTCTCATACACAGTGCCGCAGGACCGAGCTTGTCTCGCGCCCCGGTGCTACAAGACGGGCTGATGGAGGCCAGATTTGGCCAGCCTTTTGGGTTTCGACACTGGGGGATGCCCGGGGGTGTGAAAGGCTGGTCCTTTTCGCTCATCTCTTTGGTTAGGGTTGCGGCGGATCTCGGGTGAGGTGGTGTCATCGTCTTGGATGCCGGGGCGGCGGCCCTAGTGGTGGTAGCGCGGTGTTCAGGGGCAGAGCCCGTGGCTTGGTGTTGCCTGGTGGCCATGGCCGTGTGGGCGGCGTGGTAGCCGGGGTGTGGTGTTTGGTGGCAGTGAGTGTTGGCCGGGGTGAAAACCTGTTCTGTCTTCGGAGGGACTGGCAGCGACGAGGCTCATTCCCTTCTTAAAGGCCTCATCGCGGCTCTCATTGCCCATCTTGCTGCTGTAGGGGAAACTCTGATCCTTGGATTGGGCGGTGCTCCGGTGTCATATCCTTCTTGAAGGCACCATCTTGGAGCCCACGGTTCATCATATGCGGCCTCATTTCTTCGCGGCGACGTGTTCCCGGTTGAGTCACCGGTTGCTCTTGTAGGATATGGGTAGTGTTGCTGCGATCAACGCCTATGCATCTTGCCTTGGGTGTGTGCGTGTGTCGTGGTGGCGTGTGTTTGTATCGATCTATTGTGGATCATTGCTTTATGTATAAAGCAACGCGAAAGCCTTTTTCGGTAAGCTCGCAGTGAGAAGTATTATGGACTAGTTCATATCATACACTATACATATACTAGTATGTAAGCTTATCTCTAGTGCGGACCTTCAAAACTCTCATATACGCCCGGACATAGTTCTTTTAAGAGCATCTCTAGTCGCGCTCCCAACATGCCCCCAAGGCCCTTTTTCGTCGCCGACGCAAAAATTTCGGCCCACTCGTGCCCCGAGAAGCCCAATTTCGTCGGTTAGGACCAATTTTGGCGCCGGCGGACCCAGGACAAACCCGGCGCGCTGGGGGGCACTCGGGGGCGCCGGGGAAACATTTTTGGCATGAAAAGGAGTGGGTCCGCTGAGTCAGTGGCTCACCGCCATCGTCGTCCTCATCTCCTCGGTTCTCGCGAGAATCAATGCCAAGGCTGCCGCGGTGCCGCACCAGTCAGCCTTCCATGGATGCCTCACGGGCGGCGCAGTGAAGGTGCAGCGACGCGTGCCCCACCCGCTCCCGCCACACAGTGCATGGCGGCAGCTCTCCCACCACCCATCTGCGGCTATAAAAGCCGTCTCCCTCGTCGGTGAACGAATAAAGCTCTCACCACCGACGACACCCTTCTCTCTACATTTCACTGCCGACGCCTCTCCCTCACACTCGCTCCCCCGCCGATGGCAATGGCCGAGCGCTTCCCAAGCGACAGCCCAGCGACGAACGGCTTCGGTCACCACCATTTGCGCGAGGATGAGGCACTACAAGAAATATGTCAACTAGTGACCTTTTGTCAGTGACCCTAGAAGAATTGGTCATAGATCTATGACCATTTCAGACCAATTGGTCAAAAGCTGTTCGGGGGGCTCCAAACCCTAAACCATTGCGACCATTTGGGTCAGAAAGGTCGTAATTTCCTTACACGAAATGGTCACAAAGCAAACAGTGCTAGTCCGCTGCCTTATTTCTAGTTGTTAATGACCAATATAGATGGTCATAGCCTTGTAGATTGTGGTGGGTTGTGATGACTAGGCGCCATCTCATCAGTTTTGCCTATGTGTCATGTCCATGTGGCAATTTTTGCCCTAGGTTGTGAAGCAACCTATATTTCTGTTATTCCAAAAATTCCCAAAAAATTCTCATAAATGTTTTGGATCATATCTTTATCAAATATGTCAAAAACATTCCTTGCCTAGTTCAAAAATAATTCGAAAATATTCATTTTCCTATTCTGTTCAGTGCAGCACTTTGTGAAGGAAGTACCACTTTGGCATGTCCAAATGATATCCATTTTCTACAGAGCTTTCCTATGCCCAAATAACCATTCTCCACCAAATGCCAGCTCAATCCATTCATTATTTTGAGCCCAGCTTCAACATTCGTATTTATGTCCAGTGTGGTACTTTGTAAAGCAAGTACCACCTAGGCTCCTCCTTTTGAGGAGAAAATTTGTGAAGACGGTCTTCTTAGTAACTGAACATCCTCAGCCAAAACTCACGCCCATTAGCCATGTGCATTTCCCGTACCGCAAATCAAACACTTGGCTGCTTATTCATGTTTGAGCATCGACGGGTCTCCTCGTGAGAATCTTATGTTCTGATTTTCTTCCTAGCACCTACCTGGGGAGTGCCCAACCCACTAGACATGACTAGCCGCCCAGAACACATGGCAACGCCATGGTCACACGGTGACTATGCGGTGGGCATGCGAGCTTACGCGCTCTAGAGTTGGGGCCCTCGGCCACCGTCCAAACCTCGATGTCTCGCCATCAAACCATGTATTTCTGATTAAATAGATACTTATTTACCTAGAAATGATTTTTGGAAAAAATAAAGAACAAACTATGAGGCAGCTGCAGTTCAAATTTGACCTGTTTCCAACTGAATCGACGACAATTTGTCTTTTTCACCAGAGGTGGATCAAAACTTTTTTCACCCAACCATTTTGTCAATTGTGCATTACATATGGCCTAGTATTTTATAAAATTGATTTGGTCAATTTTTGCTACAATTATTTGGTAGTTCCTTCACAAAAAACCTTCTTTTGGGCACTCAGAAAATGAAAAATTAATTTTTCGTGCAAAGAAAATGAAAACTTCCTTAGGCAACATTGTTTGGAATTCCAAGATGTACCCTTGTGAACAATATGAGATCATTTGAACAAACTATGCCATGAATGTGGCCATAAGATTGATCATTTGGCTTGAAAGCCATGAATCTTCACGCATGATAGCTCATTTCCGAGAACACTTTTTTAAAATAATTACTGTATTACAAGTTTATTATTTTTCCTGGAAACTTGGTCACATATAATGACACAATGCGAAGGTTTTCCAATTTTTTGATTTTTTTTGAATTTTTTATGCCCGTTTCAAAATGCGGTCAAAACGGCGGGCTTGACTGTTCCTAGCTAGTGGTTGAATCTTGGAATTTTTTTGGTGTTCATATGATTAAATAGATACTTATGTACCTAGAAATGATTTTTGGAAAAAATAAAGAGCAAACTATGAGGCAGCTACAGTTCAAATTTGACCCGTTTCCAACTGAATCGACGACAATTTGTCTTTTTCACTAGAGGTGGATCAAAACTTTTTTCACCCAACCATTTTGTCAATTGTGCATTATATATGGCCTAGTATTTTATAAAATTGATTTGGTAAATTTTTGCAACAATTATTTGGTAGTTCCTTCACAAAAAAACCTCCTTTTGGGCACTCGGAAAATGAAAAATAAATTTTTTGTGCAAAGAAAATGAAAACTTCCTTAGGCAGCATTGTTTGGAATTCCAAGATGTACCCTTGTGCACAATATGAGATCATTTGAACAAACTATGCCATGAATGTGGCCATAAGATTGATCATTTGGCTTGAAAGCCATGAATCTTCACACTGATAGCTCATTTCCGAGAACACTTTTTTAAAATAATTACCGTATTACAAGTTTATTATTTTTCCTGGAAACTTGGTCACATATAATGACACAATGCGAAGGTTTTCCAATTTTTTGATTTTTTTAAATTTTTTATGCCCGTTTCAAAATGCGGTCAAAACGGCGGGCTTGACCGTTCCTAGCTAGTGGTTGAATCTTGGATTTTTTTGGTGTTTCTATGATTAAATAAATACTTATGTACGTATAAATGATTTTTGGAAAAAATAAAGAGCAAACTGTGAGGCAGCTATAGTTCAAATTTGACCCGTTTCCAACTGAATCGACGACAATTTGTCTTTTTCACCAGAGGTGGATCAAACTTTTTTCATCCAACCATTTTGTCAATTGTGCATTATATATGGCCTAGTATTTTATAAAATTTATTTGGTCAATTTTTGCAACAATTATTTGGTAGTTCCTTCACAAAAAACCTCCTTTTGGGCACTCGAAAAATGAAAAATGAATTTGCCGTGTAAAGAAAATGAAAACTTCCTTAGGCAACATTGTTTGGAATTCCAATATGTAACCTTTTGCACAATATGATATCATTTGAATAAACTATGCCATGAATGTGGCCATAAGATTGATCATTTGGCTTGAAAGCCATGAATCTTCACGCATGATAGCTCATTTCTGAGAACACTTTTTTAAAATAATTACCGTATTACAAGTTTATTATTTTTCCTAGAAACTTGGTAACATATAATGACACAATGCGAAGGTTTTCCAATTTTTTGATTTTTTTTGAATTGTTTATGCCCGTTTCAAAATGCGGTCAAAACGGCGGGCTTGACCGTTCCTAGCTAGTGGTTGAATCTTGCATTTTTTTGGTGTTTCTATGATTAAATAGATACTTATGTACCTAGAAATGATTTTTGGAAAAAATAAAGAGCAAACTATGAGGCAGCTACAGTTCAAATTTGACCCGTTTCCAACTTAATCGACGACAATTTGTCTTTTTCACCAAAGGTGGATCAAAACTTTTTTCACCCAACCATTTTGTCAATTGTGCATTATATATGGCCTAGTATTTTATAAAATTTATTTGGTCCATTTTTGCAACAATTATTTGGTAGGTCCTTCACAAAAAAACCTCCTTTTGGGCACTCGGAAAATGAAAAATGGATTTTCCGTGCAAAGAAAATGAAAACTTCCTTAGGCAACATTGCTTGGAATTCCAAGATGTACCCTTGTGCACAATATGAGATCATTTAAACAAACTATGCCATGAACGTGGCCATAAGATTGATCATTTGGCTTGAAAGCCATGAATCTTCACGCATGATAGCTCATTTCTGAGAACACTTTTTTAAAATAATTACCGTATTACAAGTTTATTATTTTTCCTGGAAACTTGGTCACATATAATGACACAATGCGAAGGTTTTCCAATTTTTTGATTTTTTTTGAATTGTTTATGCCCGTTTCAAAATGCGGTCAAAACGGCGGGCTTGACCGTTCCTAGCTAGTGGTTGAATCTTGGAATTTTTTTGGTGTTTCTATGATTAAATAAATACTTATGTACCTATAAATGATTTTTGGAAAAAATAAAGAGCAAACTATGAGGCAGCTACAGTTCAAATTTGACCCGTTTCCAACTGAATCGACGATAATTTGTCTTTTTCACCAGAGGTGGATCAAAACTTTTTTCACCCAACCATTTTGTCAATTGTGCATTATATATGGCCTAGTATTTTATAAAATTGATTTGGTCAATTTTTGCAACAATTATTTGGTAGTTCCTTGACAAAAAACCCTCCTTTTGGGCACTCGGAAAATGAAAAATGAAGTTTCCGTGCAAAGAAAATGAAAACTTCCTTAGGTAACGTTGTTTGGAATTCCAGGATGTACCCTTGTGCACAATATGAGATCATTTGAACAAACTATGCCATGAATGTGGCTGTAAGATTGATCATTTGGCTTGAAAGACATGAATCTTCACGCATGATAGCTCATTTCCGAGAACACTTTTTTAAAATAATTACCGTATTACAAGTTTATCATTTTTCCTAGAAACTTGGTCACATATAATGACACAATGCGAAGGTTTTCCAATTTTTTGATTTTTTTGAATTTTTTATGCCCGTTTCAAAATGCGGTCAAAACGACGGGCTTGACCGTTCCTAGCTAGTGGTTGAATCTTGGAATTTTTTTGGTGTTTCTATGATTAAATATATACTTATGTACCTAGAAATGATTTTTGGGAAAAATTAAGAGCAAACTATGAGGCAGCTACAGGTCAAATTTGACCCATTTCCAACTAAATCGACGGCAATTTGTCTTTTTCACCAGAGGTGGATCAAAACTTTTTTCACCAAACCATTTTGTCAATTGTTATATGGCCTATTATTTTATAAAATTGTTTTGGTCCATTTTCGCAACAATTATTTGGTAGGTCCTTCACAAAAAAACCTCCTTTTGGGCATTCGGAAAATGAAAAATGAATTTTCCGTGCAAAGAAAATGAAAACTTCCTTAGGCAACATTGTTTGTCATTCCAAGATGCAAACTTTTGCAAAATATGATATCATTTGAATAAAACTATGCCAAAAATGTTGCCATCACATTGGCTCTTCTCCACATGCAACGTCTTCTCCTTTGTGTGCGTGTGTGTGTGTGGGGGGGGGGAGGGGTGTCCTGAGCATCTGATCCTTTCGTCGTCGTCGACATCGATCGGCATAATAAATGGTTGTGATTTTCTAATCCATTAAATAAATGGTTAGATTTTTCTTTTTCTGTAATAGATAGATATGAGAGGTGGATGGAAACATCTTGACATTATTATTTTTAGTTAATTGTACATAAATTGTGGACTAATATTTTTGAAAAAAGGAGGTGGCCCATTTTTACAACACAGATTTGTAGTCCTTTATTTAAAAGTCGATGATTTGGGTCCAAAATTTAAAGATTCCACCGCGAGACAACTAGCCAAATGACAAGTGAGGAACCATGTTCACGCGGATCGCCCAGTCGGATGCGATCTGAGCCATCCATCACGCACACATCAACGGTGAAGCTTATCCCGAGAAACACAAACCCTAACCCACCCACCCACCCTCATCCTTTCCCATTTTCCAGATCCGATCAAGATCCCGCCGCCCCCGCCTTCCTCTGCCATGACTCCTCCCGCGATTCCCACCGCCGCCGCCCCCGCCTTCCTCCCCCTCCCGCGATTCCCACCGCCGCCGCCCCCGCCCTGCCCCCGCTTTCCCATTCTCCAGATTCGATCGAGATAACCACCACCACCGCACCATTCATCCCCCACATCCACCAGTCCATGCGCAACCCCATCCTCCTTCTCGGCCATGGTGTCACGGCATGCTTTCTCGCCGGCGCGCGCGTGCTGCTTCGATGCGTGCCGCTCCGTCGAGCTGGCCGGACCGTGGCGCACGCGTGGTCTGCTTAGGGTTTGCGGTTGCGACGCTACACGCCGGCCACGGGTCTCCAGGAATCAGGATGGCAACGATGTCAATGGGATCCTCGGGTCTCCTGCAGTGCGTTTCCCTCCCTCCCTCCCTCTCCCACGCCTCCCCTCCCTAGCCCGTGGTTCCTAACAGACGTGTTCCTCTCCTCTCCTTGGGTCTCCTGCAGGGCTCGCGTGGGAGCAGCGCACAGAGGAGGCCCTGGAGGAGAAGCGGGAGGAGCCCGAGTGTCCTGGCGCGCCCGGCCCATGGCACAAATACCACAGCGCCCGCCTCGGAGCTGCAGCATCTGCTTCGGCATCCTGCCGACCACGCTCGTCGGCGTCGTCACAGCGCCCCCTCCAGATCAGCTAGGGTTCGGCGAATGAGGTCAGTCCGTCCACTCCTCACAGCGCCCCCTCTCTTCCTTCCTCCCAGCATTTCGAGTTTGGATCTCAGTGTGCCGTCCTAATACTTTTGTTTCGACTGGGTTGCTGTGAACGAAGAGGTGTGCAAAGATCTGAGGTGGGGGAGGAAGATCTTCAAAACTGGGTTACGACTGGCTCATGTGGCCATTGCTGTGTATGTTGGCTCTTAGATTCGTCAAACCTTGCAAGTTCAATCTGCACTAGAAATGTTGCTGGCTATCACAACACTGCAAGCAGTTAAATGATGTGGAATCTGCAATTGCTTTGCCATCTCTGACTAATTAACCATTTGACGAACATTAGTGGAATATATTACTGTGAAATGCTTGATTTATTTTTAGTCAGTATGAACTGGCTAAGCATAATATGGTAATGTAGATTATTGCAACTTTGCAAGTTCATAAACACCATATATTTGACTAATTATTGCAACTTTGCATGTTCATCCAAAATTACCAGATGGTTTTTGTCTGTGCAAGTGGCTTAGCATAGTAAGTTAATATACTTTTTTGATATCCTGCTAGCAAATGATTATTAGCAGAGTTGAGTTCCAGATTTGTTTTAGGGGTGTGTGGGGGGGGGGGGTGGTTACACTTTTAGGCCTCAAAGGCACCAAAGCAAAGCAGAGTAGTGTTCATCCTCTGTTAATTACTGTTACAAAGGCACTAAAGCAGAGCAGATCCTTTCGCTCTGCTCTGCTCTCGTTGTTAATTAGTGTGCTACTCCTTGCTCCTGTATTCTATTAGCACCAAGTATGCCTTGCCTGTGTATTGTATACTTTATTTTTCTTGCTAGAGTACTAGAAGAGTAGTGCTATCTTGCTGCTGGTGACACTCCAAGATAATGCACTATTTTATCTTCTCAGCATTGTTGTTCTTATTTACTTGCAAGTTTTTACTATGTAAGGTTCAGTCATGCCATCTTTGCTTGTACTGCATGTTAATGTCATCAAAATGCTCACACCAAGTTTGTGAACTGTGGCCAGGTACCAGAGGCTGACCAACAGGGCGATGCACATGCTATGGTTTAAGTGCTCACACCAATATGTTAGAATATACTGTGCTTCAGCAGCTGTCCATGGAGCCAGCTCCAGCGTCAAGGGCACAACGGCAGCAACAACAAGGTTCGACCCCCCTCTCGATTTCATCTTCTTACATTCCATTGCCTGATGCCCATGGACTCAACCATGGAGAAGGTCCCTCTCCCTTTGTATTTTTGACAAGTCCAATCCAATGTTGTTGTCATAATGTTGCAAGGTGCCTGATGCTCGCGGACACAACGACAGCAGCAGCGAGGTGTCTATCAGCAGCAGCAACAGCAATGGAAAGAACAATCCTCTCATGGTATGTGTCTACTAGGTTACTCCTACTATGATGATGATGTGTCTGATGATAGACACCTTGCAACTAGCCACACATGTAGATAGTTTATTGTGATTATTGTTGTACCATGAGTCATTCAACACTTGAAGCCACAAGATCTGGATTTATTTCTGTGGATGTTGGTTAAGTTTGCTTCAGGCTATTGTACTAGTTCCACTAGTAGTGCACTGATAGGCAGATGATATATTCTAACCTGGAACTGACTAAATGTTCAGTACTTCAGGCTATTTCAATAGCATTGCCTAGTTTCGAGCAAACTCTCGTAGAATAACTGTAGACAAGCAGTTGGGAAGTGGGTTTATTATCAAAATGTTGATTTAGATATGATTAGTAGATACCCATGTTCCAACAAATTGTTTTGTTCAGTTTCATGTCCCAGCAAATTAAACCATGCATCAGATTTGGGAATGAAAACAGATAATGGCCTGCAGGCTGTAATAACAAGATATTTGTTCACTACATAATCTAGGAGCATTGCTTGAAATAATTCAGGCTCCTTGTTTGTACTGCAGCACTACTGGACTATTAAATTTATGTAAGCCACTATGTGACCAGTATGTGATCAAATTCTAGCGCTCTGCTTACTGTATATGAGCAGACTATTTACTAGTTATTCTAATGAGGCCTATGAAGTTACTGTATATGACTTAGATCTGATGTTTTTGTTGTGTGTCTGGTTTTTCAGGATGTGGGTGGTGCAGTGGCTGCAAGAACATGCTCGACAGCGTCTAGGCCGGGTTAGGGCGGCTGACAGTGGTGGCTACTTCCTTACAAGGACTACAAGCTCGCCCATGACTACACGACCCTCCAGGTCCCGTCTGCATGCCCGCTCCCTCCTCCTTGCCTCCTGCAGGTACCTGTTTAGGCCGCAAGCGGACCTGACATGCTTATGAGTTCAGCATATGCACTGTGTTATGTTCAGCTTCTTATGTGTCATGGAAATGTCCTTGTGTTGCATAGTAGGCCCTGAATTATTCATGTTGCTGGCGATGAGATGACATGCTTATGAATTATTCATGTTGCTTCCTATGTAAGCTTGCTAATGAATATGATTGACTTAATGAAACTGATGTCAATGCACTTGCGCACGGTTTTGCACCTGATGCTGGTTTTGCGCCGATGCTGGTTTTGCCTGGATGTGCAGCAGTCGTCTTGTTTGATTGTTAATTGCTGGGTGCTGGCTGGCGTACAATTTAATTTGTCTGCATGGTTGCTTAGTGCAGCAGCACTTGTCAATGTATAGCAGTGAGTGCACTCGCTAGTTAGCCCACTTAGCATTAGTATGATATTGAAAGACTATTGTGCCTCCTGATTTTATGCCTGTTCAATCAAACGCTCAATTTACTTGCTTTGATGTAATTCCTGGATTCCTGACTAGGGTTATCCTAGCCTATTTATTTATGCTATGTCAAAAAATGAATCTGTAACCTTTAGTGAATTCAATGTATGATCGTGATGAGAATGAATGAATGAATGATATCATACCAACTTGTTTTTGCCCTTGATCAGTATCATTTGTGGTAGCTCCTAAGCAACATGATCTTTTTCTTGGTCCGAGATCCCAAGTGTGGTGTTGTACTTTTGTTGTGCTTGATTGATGTGCTACTAGCTGCTACTGTTAATTCTTACTGCCATGATGTTAACACTGCTTAGAATATGTTTTGCGCCTTAATTCTAGTAGTATTTGTTGTCAAAAGCATGATTGTATTGTGAGCCATCAATTTCTTGGAGTCTTCTTAGAGCTTGCTGGCATTAGGATCGACCCCTAGCTGCTTGTGTATTTGTTTATTATTTTGTTCAATATTCTTTTCCTAGCTGTTGTATGTTTGAGGATATTGCTTTCATTCTGAATTCACAGCCATGATAATGATCGTTTCTTGTCTTTTACAGGAGCTCCAGGCTCAAGAAGTTGGAAAAAGGGAACGGTTCATCTTTTTAGCTAATTATATGTTCCTGGATGATGTGAATGGCTGTTATAGTATTTCATAGCAGCACTTTTGTAGTTGTTCTAAATTCCTGGATGATGTGAACTATGGCATGATTGTAATATATATAATATACTCATTTTGGTCGCCATTTATGAAAATTTGTGTGATTGGGGCTCTTTGGACCAAAATATTGGTTACTTTATTGTTAATACTTTATTGTTGATATGTCGGAATGAAACACATACTATTTGGGCCCTAAAAAGGCCACAAATCAAACAATTCAGGAAAATGAACAAAATTACTAAAAGAATCAATTGTGAAAAGGCGATGGCCAAGTAAATAAAAAGGCTTAGGCCCAAAAACGAAATAGATCACAAAAAGGCCATGATCCATGAAATAAAAAGGCCAAATTGTTGGGCCAGGCCCATGTAACTAGAGAAAATTAATAGAGAAAATATATAGTAAAAAGGCCGAATTGTTGGGCTAGGCCCATGTAGAAAACCGAATTGGACCGGGCTGAATCTTGTGCCACATCAGCTTGCCACGTTGGATGCCTACGTGGCCTGGGGAGGTTGCTAGTGACCAAAACGCCACACTAGACATATTTTGGTCATAAACGTCTACGACCATTCCAGAAGAAAGGTTGCTATAGTCAGTTTACGACCGCCAGCTTTTGACCTTCTGTTTTTGGTCACAAAAAGGTCGCAAATGAAAAACCATGACCATTTAGTGACCAATAGTGGTGGTCACAAGTTGACATATTTCTTGTAGTGAGGCATGCCTCCTCTATGAGGCCGACTACCCGGCGCCCCCGGACATGCGGGTGACGGGCACCTGGAGGCTCAGCGCCGGCGGGGTCCCGGTGCCGCCCGCTCCCACCGGAGCGGCCCGGCGCGCTAAAATCGCCCGCACCCGGTCTTCGTTGCCGGATCTGCAGCGGAACCAACTGAGGTTCGCCCCCAACAACAAGACAATGTGGACGGCGTACTTCGAGTGGTGCCACTAGGAGCAGGTCGCCGCCACCAACGGCGTCGAGCCCCACGGCCGCCACAAGTCCGAGGGACGGCGCCTATGGTGGGGCGTCCCAGGCCGCACCCTCGAAGTTGTCCTCAAGCACATCGAGGACGGCAACACGCCGCTCCTGGAGTACCCTACTCCCCCTCCTTCTCTCACCGCCGCGACAGTTACTGGATGCTGCGGCGAATGGATACGGCAACATCGTCGTTGTCGGGCTCCAACTCTCTGTCCTCCGGCTCCCCGGCGCTCCGCCCCGTCAAGTCGGAGCCGCCACTTGGGCGTCGCACCCGTGGTGGCGCCCTCATCATCAACGACGGCGACCGCCCCTCTCCTCGTTCCTACCGCCTCAACTGGCCAAAGACCGAGCCGGGTTTGCTCCCCGTGAAGAAGGAGCACCAGGATGACGATGAGACCGCCCTTAAGTGGGCGAAGGAGGATTACGTCCGTGAGCAGGTGGAGCGCCAGCGCCGGGCCTATGAGGAAATTGCCACTAGGCGCCGCGGACATGAGGAGGGTGGCGTGGTCGTCCTTGATAGCGATGATGAGGATGTGCCCGGGCCGTCCAATCCCCCGCGCATCGGCAATGCCGGTCAAGGATGCAGTAGGGACGGCGGCGGCACCCAGCACGACGACGGCGACGACGGTGGCAGCGGCGACGACTACACCCGATTCTACAGGCTCCTCGGCATGTAGAAGGCGATGGCTAGGCGTAGTCGTTTTTAGTTTGTGTTTTCATTTGTGTTTTAAGTTTTTTGTAAAATGTCAATTAAATCGCCTAGTTTGGACGTGTTTTGACCGAATTCATGTTTCAAGAAACAGCATCCGGGGGCGACCTTGGGGTGGTGGCTGGGAACCCGACTGGCCCCACGCCGAGATTATCGCCGGTTCACTCCCGGGCAGCGATATTTCAAGCACCTGGGGAGCGAACGGCTGGAGATGCTCTAAGAAAAGGCAGATTCGCTGACTTTATAAATAAAACCCAAAGAGCCAAGTCACAAAGTACGATATATGCACCAGTTCCCACCACTCGGAAACACAAAGTATAGTACAGCTAATCAGGCAAAGAGACATGCAGGCCGAGCAAAGGATACTAGGAGCTACGCTCCAATGGCAGGGTTCGCAGAGGGAGTAGGACTGAAGCTGAGAGCGGACACTCTAATCTTGGCAATGAGGGAATTGAGCACATCCTCGTCACCCGCCTTAAGCAGTGGCTTCAATTGCTGTAAAAAGGCAATCATTTTGAACAAACTTGTTCTTAGTAGCCCAAAAGCACCAGCTAAAGGTAGCAAAAGCGATCCAGAAAACATGGAAGGGCTAGCTCGAGAGGTTGTTTAAGAGATTGAAAAGATCATTAAAACTCGAGGGGTTCCAATTGCAATTCAACATCTGTCGAACGTAACGCCAATCAAATTTAGCAAGAGGATAGTTGAAAATAATATGAACCGTGTCTTCCCTCTCTCCACAAAGAGAGCAAGCCGCGTTAGCATTGCCATGGTGCTTGATAATTTGGTATCTTGGAGGAAGGTTACACTTAATTTTTTCGATAAACAGGGGATCACCCTGGCTCCATTTCGTATAGAAAGAAACCACAGTGCCACAAAGTCTTACATAACAAGAACTAGAGCTTGAAAACAAACAGACTCAGGAAGAGAACAGAACATCTCTCCACACACTACTACGCAAGTTTTCATCTAAACATGCACGTAATCCAGCGACTAGAGCCCTCAAAGACTAAAACCACTAGCTTACATGACACGAGGAACAAGTTTGTCAATTTGCTCTAGCAGGATAGAGCCCCCCACCCGATGCTGACCACATGGATACTGTCAGCTTCCTCCGGATGTTGCAGTTGGTATTCAAGGGTGGTTCTTCCTCCATGAATAGCTCCCCCACCGCCTTCTTCCAGAGCCCATCCTCATCGCATTGATCTTCAAACCATTTATGGTAGATCATCCCGGCTCCAGCATCAGGGGTTTTCTCAGCCGTTCCTAGATCAGCTCCTAAAACTCTTGCATCTTTCCCCTCTGGAGATCTTGAAACAGCTTGGTCCAGTCCCTCGGATAGCGATAAATAAACCAACCCTAGATCCTGTTTCACAGAAATCCAAGAGCACTTGTTAAAAACTACAGAATTCATAAAGTTTCACAGTCCCCATAGGACTGCAGAGCTCACCACATTCAGCTGCATGCACTTCTTAGCACACAACCAAAATTTTGCTACAGATTCATAGCTATTTATAGAAATATTAGAGACGGATTCCACCTCTACCCAGATCAATCTAGCCACCGGATATTCAAATAGCAAATGATGCACAGTTTCAATCTCCTTGCAAAGGACACATTCTAGGGGTTTTACCATGCCTGTTTTTCTAAGATTATCACATGTCATGATTTTGGTCCGTGAAAAAATCCACAGAAAGCCTTGGACCCTAGGTGGTATTCTAACACCCAAATAGCAGGCAAATATATTGGTTGTATCCCCCTAAAATTAACAATAGCATAGATGGATTTAGAAGAGTAAATCCCTTTAGACTCATACTTCCAAATCAAAGAATCTTTCTCCTCACTAAAGTTAGTCAGGGAAAGGATATCAACTACCTCAAACCATTGTGACATCAGTTCATCCGAGAAAGTTTTCCTAAATGTGCATCTGAGCTCCTGCCCATCCCAGATCTCTGCAATGGTTCTATTCTTCTCATTCACCAAAATATACAGGTCCCAATATTGAGTAGCTAGGAGAGCATTACCATACTGGGTATCTTCCCAAAATCTAACTAAACGACCATCCCCTACTTGCCATTTGTATCCTACCTTCACAGCTTGCAGAGTCCACATAAAGCTTTTCCAAAATTGGGAAGGATGTGGGTCTCGACAAGAGAGGATATTTGGATTCTTAGTATTATACTTGTTATCTGCAATTTTCCTCCACAAGGATCCCTCTCCGGCTATGTACCTTTTGACCCAAGACCCAATCAGGCAAAGATTCATATCCTGGAGATTTGGAATCCCTATGCCCCCAAACTCTTTCTTCATACAAATGGAAGGCCGGTTAGCTAGGTGAATTTTTTGAGCACCATCAGTGTCGCTCCACAGACAGTTGGCCATATGTGAATTAATCAGGTTCAGAGCCCATTTGGGGAATTTGAAGAAGGATAACAAATACAGTGGTATGCTAGCTAAGCAAGTCTTGATTAGAATAACCTTCCCCGGGTAGGAAAGCAACTTCCCTCTCCAACCTGCTATTCTAGCCAGGATCTTATCAATCAGGTATTGCAAGTCTTCCCTACTCAATTTATCAAAATGTAGAGGGATACCTAAATACTTAATTGGGAATGACCCCACTACACATTGGAAAATATCAATGAACTCATCTAACTCCTGAGGTTCAACATTTATAGGAACTAAAGCACTGTTGTGGTAGTTGATTCTCATCCCAGAGACATGTTCAAAGCATGTGAGAATCCATTGAAGGTTTAGGGCTACTCTACTATCTTTCTCTAAAAATAACAGGGTGTCATCAGTATATTGCAAGCACATAACCCCCAGGGACCAATCTAGGGCAAAGCCCCCTAATCAGCCCAGATTGGGAACCTTTAACTAGC
The DNA here is from genome assembly GCF_018294505.1 of Triticum aestivum. Classification (NCBI taxonomy): domain Eukaryota; kingdom Viridiplantae; phylum Streptophyta; class Magnoliopsida; order Poales; family Poaceae; genus Triticum; species Triticum aestivum. The sequence continues at coordinate 62,130,928 of NC_057813.1, forward strand.
ATCCTAGAGAAGACATCCACCACTAAATTGAAGAGCAAGGGTGCCACAGGATCCCCTTGCCTAAAATCCTTACCAGTTAGGAAGAAATCACTCTCCTCCCAAATTAGTTTGACTCCAACAGAGCCCCCTTGGGTGATACTCTTAATCCAACCTATCCATCTGGCCCCAAAACCTCTCAGAGCCAGCATCTCATAAAGGAAATCTAGAATAACTTTGTCATAGGCCTTCTCATAGTCTATCTTAAACACTAAGCCATGTCTACCAGTGGACTGCACTGCATGCACCACTTCATGTGCAGACACCACACTTACTAAAATAAATCTCCCCCTCACAAAGGCAGATTGAAGTCAGAAATTAGTCTTCCAATCACCCCAGCAAGCCTGTTAGTGAGTACTTTAGTAAAAATCTTAAACACACAGTTGAGGAGACTAATAGGTCTAAATTTGTTCATAGTTTTTGCCTCGTTTTCTTTGGGGATCAAAGTAATCATGGCAAAATTAAGTCTAGAAAGGTCGAGATTACCATCAAACCAAGCATTAAAAATATCAATAAGATATTTTTCACAATTTGCTAGATGTTCTGAAAGAACATACAAGGGAGGCCATCAGGGCCAGGGGCTCCATCCGAATAAGATCCAAACACAACATTTTTTATGTCTTCTTCTCAGAACTTGGCCTCCAGCCTAGCATTTTCTTCAGAAGTCACTTTTTCATTATCACTATAAAAATCATCCTGCAAATGTATGTCTGGTTTAGGCTCCCAACCAAACATTTTTTTGTAATAATCGACAGCTATTTTCTTCATGCCTTCACTATCACTAACAGGGCCATCATCCCCTTCTAACACATGAATAATTTTCTTCCTCCTCCTCTGGGTAGCTACTTTTTGAAAATAAGCAGTATCCCTATCTCCTTCTAGAATATCTCTATCTCTAGACCTTTGTCTGGCCTTAATCTCCTCTATGTCCCACACATGCATGTTGTAACTCTCTCAGGATGTAACACATCATGTCATTTTCCTCATCAGACATCATACCAGTTTCAGCCCTGATGTCCAAAGAGTCATACTCCTCCATAAGCTCTTTTTTATCTTTCCTAAGAGAAGTTTCTATATTCCTACTCCACCCTTTGGCAAGTTTCCTAAAGGTTCTAACTTTGTGTTGCCAAATATCCACAGGGTAATTTCTATTACACCTACTAGCCCAAGCTTTTTCTACTAAAGCTTTAAAACCAGGCCTAGTCAATCACCATTTTTCAAATTTAAAACTACAACATTTATGGGCCACATTGCTTCCAGATTCCCACACTACAGGAGTATGGTCACTCCCCACCCTGGGTAACACTCTAGCACTAGCCAAAGGGCAAGCAACATCAAACTCAATAGTGCAGAAAATCCTATCAATCTTGGACATAATTAAGTTCTCTTGATTATTGCCCCAAGTATACAACCTACCAGACATGTTAATCTCCAGCAGAGACCACATATCCACCCACACATTAAATTTGTCTACCCATCTAAAGTTAATATTACCATTATTTTTGTCCTCTACAGTTCCAACCAAATTAAAATCACCTTCAATAATGGCAGAGCCAAACCAGTCTAAAAACAAACTATGTAACTTAGAGAGAAATCCAGTCTTGCCCTTCTCATAAGCAGGACCATAGACTGTGGAAATTCTAGATACCAGCTCTTTATCCTTCTCTTTAACTAACACATGAACAGAAAACTATTTAATATCCCAGCTAACTACATCAAAGTGATCCAGATCTACCCCCACTAAGATGCCTCCAGGAGAGCCATTAGAGGGTAAAAGGTTACACTCAAAGTTTCAATTACCCAACAGGTTTTTAAGATAATTCCGAGTAAAACTGCTTTGCTTAGTTTCCTGAAGACCAACATAGATAGGATTTAAAGGTAGAATCAGCTCCTCAATACATTTCTTTCTCCCAGGGCCATAATGCCCCTAGCATTCCAGAAGATGTATCTCATTGGAACTTTTTTCTGGGGTGCTTGCCCCGCCTATTCTTAACACGAGTCCACCCAACACCCTCTTCCACAAGAGAGTTTTTGGCTCCATTGTTAATATTCTCAAGATTATCAGAACAAATATTAGACTTACTCAAGTTACCACTAGAATTTGTAGACATGTCTTCTCCAATTCTAACACCAACATTACTAGTCATCTCAACTAATTCATCAATAGGAAGAACATAGAAAGTTTTTTTTGAAGCAACACCTCTCATGGTTGGGATCTCAAGATTTTGTTTCGTCTTTAATAATTGAGCCTTTTCATTTGTATTCTAACTTCCAAGCACTCTAGCACTTTTCCTGGAAGCTTGCGGTGGCCCCCAGTTTTTTTGTTTCCTCCTTTTCTAAATCCATTGTTCCTTAGGTGCTTGTTGCTCTTGATGCCCCTCAGCAACATCCAGAGACTGAAAAGTGGGCATGAGATCCTCAGGGAGATTGTCATCCTGGTCCACCTCCTTCAAAGGATCCTCTTGAACATCAATCTCCATTTACTCCAGCTCTCTAGTCATGTCACCCAACTGTTGCATCTCAGAGAAAATAAAGGTAGCATCCTCCATCTCAGGTTTTCCACAGGCATCACAGAAGAACCATCCATCCGCTCATCACACTCTTGAGGCTACACTTCTCCAAAGCCCATGCTAAACACTTTGTTAGAATACCACATCAGAGATCTTTTTTGGACAACAGTACTATTGCCACTCCCTTTTCCATGCATAGACCCCCACTGCTTCCAGGGGTAGTATTGTTTTTTGCAGTGTTGCCTTGGTCTTCCATGCCATCAGTATCCATACTCCTGTGTTTGTTTGAATCCTCACTCTTATCATCATCCCCATCTACCTCAGTATCCTTGCTAGCTAGATCCACTATAGGTACCTCCACAGTCATTCTAACCTTAAAGGTCTTTCCTCCAATGCCAAAAACTGTTTTAGTGGGTATTTTGGTGGGATCCCTACATTAGACTTTCACTCTAACACACTCAAATGGGGATTGAAACATTCCATGCCAGTCCAAGTCAATCAGCAAGCCAAAGGATGAGGTGCATTGATCTAGAATAGACCATTCACACCACTTTGGGAACAGGCCCCTAATCTGAACCCAGACCTCTTTTAGATCCTCCATACATTTTAGATCCTCTTTCCACACTTCTACATTCACAGTAATATTTAGATTGGTAAGTCCAAAGCATGGGTATCCAGCCACCTGCTCAACTGGAATGTGTGGTGGAAATTCTACCACATAAGATCATCTTCCCAAAGCTATCACTTGCCAAGGCCAATTTGTCTTGTAGATATCAGAGAATTCTTTGATCAGTTCTTCCTTGGACAGCTCTCCAGCTTCTACATATACAATCCCGCAGTTCCTTATATTTCCAAGAGAATTTGAGCCCAGCTCTAGAGCTTCCACATGATAGAAACCCAGTCCTAGGGCAACACTTCCAATATACTTTGCCACCTGATGTGGTCTTTTCTTTAGTGGGCATGGATCCACCTGATGTGCAGTAGCCTTGCAGATGAAGCATTTTTTTGGTTGATCACACATAGCCTTGTGATGTCCTGGATCACCACAGTTGAAGCAGGCCACTTGATCATACTCTATAAACTCCCCACTGCTTGCCCCTGCATCTGTGTATGAGAGTTACTCCCCCCCAACAACTTTATCCAAGTTCTTCTTCAGTTTCTCCTTCCCTGGCAATCCACCCTGCCCCTGGTGGGCTTACTGTTTACCACTCCCCTGTTTCCTCAGTTGTGGTTCAGGCGCCTGCGGCTGCAACAGACCTTGCCCCCCCTGACTGATCCCATTAGAGCCCCTGCCAGTGAAACATGGGAGGATTAGGGTACGGTGGGAATCTACCAGCAAACATCCAAGGCGGTGGAGCTCCCGGGAAACCTATGAACGGAGGCAAGTAATCGAATTGTGGGATACCCCTCGGCTCCGGAATTGGCACCTGTTGTTGCTGCTGTGATGAAGTTGGGCGAGCACCTCGCCCTCTCCCCCTACCTCTGCCATCAGCCATCAAGAACTTCTCCCGGATCTTAGCAAAGCTTGGCCTCGGTCCACGACCCCACGACAATCTCCCATAACTAAAACTGACACTGCTGCTAAACTGATGATCGGTTTCACTCGCTAGGAAGGTTACACTTAATGGCTTGCCATAAAAAGAATCTAATTTTTAGAGGAACACGAGCAAGCCACATGGCCATGAAACATCCATCCTACCTCCCTGAATAACTTTAGAGTAAAGCAATTTGGTCGAGAAACAACCTGAGGACGAAAGGGGCCAAATAAGCTGATCAGGTGAATCTGAGAGCTCTGTAGGAGGGCAGTGAGGTCCTACCAACTAGCCAACTCTTCAGCAGACAAAACCCGCCTAAATCCAAGATCCTAGTTACGCACAGCCACCTCCACAATGGAGCATGACTGGTTGGCTACATACAAAACAAGTGAAGGGAACGAGAAGGCTAGGGGGCCATCGTCAACCCACTAGTCAAGCCTTCTAGAATTGTGAGTCGTTACGAGTCGTGGACATAAGGGGTGGGCAGTTAGGAAAATATTTGGCATTGTGGATCTAGATTCAAACAGAGCTGGAAGGTTTAGTATATAGACGCCACCACCATTTCATAATCAAGCATTTATTCATCACCCAGGTGTTAACAATTCCCAACCCCCATGGTTCTTAGGTTTGCACATTAGTTTCCACTTGACCATCATGTACTTCTTCTTATTATCAGTCGTATTCCAAAACAAGGAACTGCGGTCTTTATCAAAGGCGGCATGGTTACCCTCAAAGAGCCGATAAAAGCCCTTAATAAAAGTAGGCAAGCTAGAAATACTGGAGTTGTCCAGACATATTTTGCCATCCAACTCGGTGCCCCATCGACCCAGACAGGTCCAAATGCATGTTTTCTCGCATCACTGACATGTAAGTGCCCACTACCCAGGCCTCACCCAAAATCTCTCCTGTGGGCTGCTCCCTCTCCCGCGGAAGCAGTTGCACCGCATTAATACTGATCCAGAGCGGACGCGGCCTCTCACTGAAGTGAGCATTTAAGTGGTGCACCAGCCGAGAGTGCCACTTGTTGTAGGGGAATGTGTTACGCAGAAAAACATTATGCTACACGATCAGACCCAATAACACTATGAAGATGGCAGTAGCGATCAAACTCACCGACTGTGCAGAGTAGCAGAAGAAGTGACAAATCGGTGCAGCGAGACGATCCTGCAAATTCCCGCATCTAGTTTACACCTCCCAGTCGTGAAAATTGTTCTTCTAGACGAGATTCGAAGTAGACAACCCCTCCGAGTATCCACACATTCCGTGGTAAAATTCTGACGGAGCTTCAAAGTCTAGCAAGAATAACCATGACAAAACTAGAGAGAGAACGCTCAGAGACACTTCTCATCTAACTAGGAGTCTAATTCCCTTAGACTAATTAAGTCGAGATAAGAGGCCATCTAATTAGGAGCCTAAACACTTAGGCCAATTAGACCGGGAGAGCGTGGAGCTATGTGGGAGAGCATGGAGCTATGCAGGAGAGGCTCATTTTGATTTGATGTGTCTCAAGAGGGAGGCCTCCCCATATATTGGTTGAAGAGGAGGAAGAGCCAAGGGAGGGGGAATCCTTATATCCTTCCATTTGGTGGAAGGAAGTTTCACTCCTATCCCAATTCAGCCTAGTGGTCTGCCATGCCCTGTGGCACCCCATGTGGCCCCGCAGGGCCTACTAGTGGTCGTCATCTCATGACGGTCCTTCACACCTTTCTTCCACAAATAAAATCATGGTGCTTTGAGATATGTTTACGAAAACCGAGGAGAGATTATCGGTATCACCATGGTCAACCCCTTGATCATTATACCGGTTAACCTGGTTACCTGTTTCGTTCTCTTTACTAATGTCTATGTTCCGATATCCCGTGATCATAATCACAAGTGTCTGTCCAGACGATAATGATACTGTAACACCGAGTAGGCCCAATGAGTATCTCTCTTACCGTGATAGGAGCAAATCCACGTCTTATGCTATCGCTACCGAGACATACATTCCTAGTTGCTACTTGTGAGTTGCGTTGGGATTTTCCCGAAGAGGAAGGGTGAAGCAATATAGTAGCTGATAGTATCTCCCTCGGCGAGAACCAAGTTTATCTAACAAATAGGAGAACCACGCAAACGCCTACTGAATAGTACCTACACACACAAGAGCAAATACTTGCACCCAATGTGGGCAAGAGGGTTCTCAATCCCCTTTAACTCGTTACTTGCAAGGATTAAGTCTGATAATGGAAGATAGATAAATTGCAAAGTAAAATAAAAGAACTAAAATTGCAGCAAGGTATTTTTGGTTTTTATAACATGATAAAAGTAAACCCGGGGGCCATATTTTTCACTAGAGGCTTCTCTCTCATAATAATAGCATATGGTGGATAGAAAATTACGGTTGGGTAACTGAAAGAAAAAGCGCATATTTATGACGATATTCATGGCAATGATCATGTATATAGGCATTACGTTTGTGACAAGTAGACCGTCTCCCGACTGCATCTACTACTATTACTACACTTCGAGAGCTCTTCTATGCTTGCCTCTCTATGTATTAAGTTCATAACAAACAGAGTAATGCTTAAGGTTTGATGGCATAATGTGGACATAATAGAACCAAGCAATACGATCGAACCCTATCGTTTTACCCTTAGTGGAAACAATACAAATACGACCCTCGCTACCACTTCTGTCACGAGGTGAGAACACTGCAGGATTGAACCCACTCAAAGCACCTCTCCCGCTAAAGATAAATCAATCTAGTTGGCCAAACCAAATGGATATATCAAAGAGAAATACAAAGCTATAATAATAATCATGCATAATAAAGTTCAGAAAAGACTCAATTACTCTCAATGAATAATCTAATCATACACCCATAATTCATCAGATCCTAACATACACACCGCAAAAGAAGATTACATCGAACTCCATGGAGATCAAGCAGAACATTGTATTGAAGATCGAAGAGAGAGAAGAAATCATCTAGCTAACCACTATCAACCCATAGGTTTGTGGTAAACTACTTACGCATCATTGGAGGTGCAACAAGGTTGATGTAGAGGCCCTTCATGATTGTTTCCCCTCCGATAGAGTACCGGAAAAGGCCTCCAGATGGGACCATGGAAGAACATAGGCTCGTGGTGGCGGAAAAATTGTTTGTGGTGTCCCTCTGTTGGTTTTGGCATTTATGAAAATTTATGGAAGTGGAATTAGGTCAAATAGAGCTGGATGGGGCCCACAAGCTTAGGTGGCGTGCTCCCTGGGGTTGCACCGTGTGAGCTTGTGACTCTCCAGTAGATCTTATGGCCTCCTCCCGAATCTTCTAGGTTCCCTTCTGGTCCAGAAAAAGTCGACGTAAAGTTTCATCATGTTTGGACTTTGTTTGGTATTGATTTTCCGAGAACAAAAAATATGCAAAAAACAGGAACTCACACTGGACACTAAGTTAATAGGTTAGTTCCAAAAATAATATAAAATTGCATATAAAGTATCTAAGATTAATAATATAATGGCATGCAACAAAAATATTATATATACATTGGGGACGTATCAACATCCCCAAGCTTAATTTATGCTTGTCCTCGAGTAGGTAAATAATAAAAACATAATTTTTAATGTTGAATTCTACCTAACATGTCTATCATGTAGTCTCTTTTATGATAAAAATATTGAGAAATGATGAAGTAATTGATATCAACATAATAATATCCATGAATATAACAACACTATCCTTACTTTTTCAAAAATATATGATGCTTAATGAATGTTATCCCTACTCATTAAATTATGTAAGTATGCCATGACTCAGTCTTCCTCACACAAGTACAAATCAAGATCACCCTGGTGTCAAGTCAAACAATTGGATCATACTTTTTAACGTGCTTGAACATTTTCAACTCCACTCAATACATGAGCCTGAGTCATGGACATCATCACTACTGGTGGAATATAATGCGTTGGTAGGGATTCATAAGGGAAGAAAAAAGTGGAGACAGTCCTGCATCAACTCGGAGGATCGACAGACAACAAATTGGTCTTTCAATTGATATCAATGCGAGGAGTAGGGATTTCCATGCAACGGATGCACTAGAGCTATAAGTGTATAAAAGCTCACTACTAAAACTAAGTGAGTGTGCATCCAACTTGCTTGTTAATGAAGACCTCGGGCATTTGAGGAAGCCCATCATCGAAATATACAAGCCAACACTATTGCAGGATGCTGCTAATGCGACACTACAATCAGAGACTGATATGTCTCCGTCGTATTTACTTTTCCAAACACTTTTGCCCTTGTTTTGGACTCTAACTTGCATGATTTGAATGGAACTAACCCGAACTGACGCTGTTTTCAGCAGAACTGCCATGTTGTTATTTTGTGCAGAAATAAAAGTTCTTGGAATGACCTGAAAATCCACGGAGCAACTTTTTGGAATTAATAAAAAATATTGGTGAAAGAATCAACGTTAGGGGGCCCACACCCTGTCCATGAGGGTGGGGGGCTACCCCCCTAGGGTGCGCCCCCTGCCTCGTGGGCCCCCTGAAGCTCCACCGACCTCAACTCCAACTCCATATATTCACGTTCGGGGAGAAAAAATCAGAGAGAAAGATTCATCGCGTTTTATGATACGGAGCCGCCGCTAAGCCCTAAACTCTCTCGGGAGGGCTTATCTGGAGTCCGTTCGAGGCTCCGGAGAGGGGAATCAGTCACCATCATCATCATCAACCATCCTCCATCACCAATTTCATGATGCTCACCGTCGTGCGTGAGTAATTCCATCGTAGGCTTGCTGGACGATGGGTTGGATGAGATTTACCATGTTGGGTTAGTTTTGTTAGGGTTTGATCCCTAGTATCCACTATGTTCTGAGATTGATGTTGCTATGACTTTGCTATGCTTAATGCTTGTCACTAGGGCCCGAGTGCCATGATTTCAGATCTGAACCTATTATGTTTTCATGAATATATGTGAGTTCTTGATCCTATCTTGCAAGTCTATAGTCACCTATTATGCGTTATGATCCGTTAACCCGAAGTGACAATAATCGGGATACTTACGGGTGATGACCGTAGTTTGAGGAGTTCCTGTATTCACTAAGTGTTAATGCTTTGGTCCGGTACTCTATTAAAAGGAGGCCTTAATATCCCTTAGTTTCCATTAGGACCCCGCTGCCACGAGAGGGTAGGACAAAAGATGTCATGCAAATTCTTTTCCATAAGCACGTATGACTATATTCGGAATACATGCCTACATTAGATTGATGAACTGGAGCTAGTTCTGTGTCACCCTATGTTATAACTATTACATGAGGAATCGCATCCGACATAATTATCCATCACTGATCCAATGCCTACGAGATTTTCACATATTGCTCTTTGCTTATTTACTTTACCGTTGCCACTGTTACCGTTACTTCCATACTACTTTGCTACTAAATACTTTGTTGCAGATATTATTATCCAGGTGTGGTTGAATTGACAACTCAACTGCTAATACTTGAGAATATTCTTTGGCTCCCCTTGTGTCGAATCAATAAATTTGGGTTGAATACTCTACCCTCGAAAACTGTTGCTATCCCCTATACTTGTGGGTTATCAGAGACCCTTTTCACGAAACTGTGTGCGATGCATTAATTGCATATGGTGGTGTAAAAGAACCATAAAAAAGGTGCAAAACATTTGCGATGACGGATCCATCAAACATGGTTAAGATTTTTGTTGCGTGTGAGATTCAGGGCATACGGTTCAGTTCAATTAACTGTTTGCGATGAGGGTGAACAAAATAAATGGGCTGCCAGACAAAGGCTTGTGCAATGTAGAGCATACGGGTCACTCAGATGAACTGTTTGCGATTGATGAATTCATCACTGACGGGTTACCTAGTGCGGTCCATGTGTGTTGTGATATGCTCTGTCTGCAGAACATCTATGCTTTGTGTACAGAAGAACAACATATATATACTTGTAACATGACATGATTGCAAAACCAAATTAAACATCCAATTACGTTATATAACAAATGCCATAAAATTGCAAGGTTCAAATTCAAAGATTACAACACCCAAAGCCAAACATTGCAAACATCGACATTTCTGCAAAGGGATCAGCCGCTGACAAGTCATGTATGGGTTTGACACAATGACTTCCAATTGCTCTGCCATATGCTCTTCCAAAACGAAGTTTAGCTTTTTTTGGAGCCTCTTCCATTCTGCGGTACCTGCCGACTCTAATCAACATACCATTCATCTTTCCTAATTAAATGCGTGTTCAACCTTAGTACCCTCAACACCTTTGCTCTGGCAAGAAAGAACCTGGCGAGTGTAATCTTCGGTAAGGTCCCTCAGTAGGAGTTCAAAGTAATATTTTAGAGATGCAGATCCAGGCATTCGATGTGATTGTCGTTATAAACATTATCCACCTCCGGGCCTATTATTATATGCAAAAGAAGATAACGTGTTAGTGCCTACATGCAGTTTTGAACACTACCACATGCCTATTTGGTTTGCAGGATTTGTAAAATGCACCAACGTGCCATCTTCGATCTGACATGATTAACATGGGCATTTGATTACAATCTAGAAACATGTAGCCTTCTTCACAAGAGATTGGATTGGATGAAAAATTCCCTATGAAAACTAGTACAGATGAATCGAGAGGAGAAATGCTTATGGATTGTAACCATATGAATCAAGCAACCAATATGTGGTGGGGGAGTGTATGTCCTGAAATCCTCCAAAATTCCTTCAGAAATCGTAGTACATTGTCATTGTAAACTTGGGAAAAGGTGCAAAAAATTGAACTCCCTTATGGTTAACATTTAACAGGAAAGGAACATCACCTCGATATACAACTTCTTCAGGCATGGAAAGCATCTCAGGCAACTGACAACTTGGTCTAGGTTGGGGCCGACAGATTCTAGTGCGAAGACCTTCACTGTGCCCAGAATCTGGGTGAAGCTTTGCTGGATGAAAGACAAACAAACATCTTCAAAACTAGAAATAATGCTGATATTAAGAAAGAGAGGTATAAGGCGACTGTTGTACCTGAAAGTAGTAGTATTTGTCAGACGTGTAGCCCACCACTGCCAATTTCATCGCAGAAATGACACTGATTCTTGCTGGACCTTGTGGATCAACTACAAGTAATCTCTCAAGTGAAGGTGTGTCCTCAATGACCATATTGTGGTCCACCTTTTGTGATCTATCGTTGCAGCACCAGGAACACACATAAATTGTCCGGAGAGTCCTGGAGGTGATGTGGAAGGTACTTGACCAATTCATCGCCTGAAGATGAAGGAACTTGAGTGCAGTACAGCCGCGGAGCAGGCGCTCCATGTCATCCTTTGGGATGCAGACGGCGACGAGCTCGAGGTGCTTCAGTCGTGGTAGAAAAATAAAGGGCACGTCATTAAGGGGGGATGGCAGTACATGAACTTGGTGAGACGCAGCGTGGGCGCGAAGTGGAGCGTGGACGTTGGCAGCGAGTGCATATGCCCATCATTAAAAGTGAACTTGTCGAGCTGATCTATGGCGGGGTATCCGAACCACTCGTCAAGCTTGGCTCGGTTCTTGTCATTGGAACAGAACTTGCCCGTGATAAGGCCTCTGATTGGGCCATGATGACTGCCCAGGATCTGGGAGAACGCATCCAAGCTTTTGCGATAGCCATGGGAGAGCTTGTGGGCGTCGAGGAGGTCGACAGGGGTGAGGAGCCATAGGCGGCACCACTGCCGGGAAAGGGCGACTGTCCTCGCCCCATATTTGATTGGGAGGAGGGATATGATGACTCTCAACATATCATTGGGGAGGTTGCTGATGAAGTCTAGGCCTGCTGGAGTCGCTTGCGGTTCTTTCTCGACCCGCCTCTCCTTGTTGGCAGCCTCATTCTCCACCTCATCGGCGGCGACAGAAACCTTTGTCTCCATATTCACGCCATGCTCTGGTGCACTTTAAGGACTGAGAGCGGCGTCGAGGATGCGAGCGAAGAGAGAGGATTGTGTGTGTGGCGAGGATGGGGGGTGCGGCCGCTCAGGCGCGCCATTAATACAGACCAGTGGGAGCGAGGCGGGTGGCGGTCAAAGGCTATCTCGCTTCCCGGTGAGCCTGCACGGCGGACTTCTGGCATTCCTATACCATCATTTCACGGAGCGAGGCGGACGCGCCATTAATATGGAGGAATGGGAGCAAGGTGGGTGGCGGTCAAAGGGCTGGCTCGCCTCCCGATGAGCCTGCACGGAGGACTGCTGGCACGCCTACCGTCATTTCACACAGCTACTAGCACGCCCCGTACAGTGAGTGCATAGCGAACACACGCATGAATTAGATAGTGGTAGTGATTTTAGTTGCAAAAATTAGATAATGCTAGTGATTTTTAGCTGCATATTTTGACAAATCGCAGTGTCTCTTGGCTTAGCGCCAAAGTCTGGCTTTAATTTGCATAGCATATTCAATCTGAACCATTTTCATTGAAGAGATGCACAAATCCTGCATTGAACAGCTCACACGCTTCCCGGTGAGCCTCTCAGTCAGCCTGCGCACCGGACTACGCTCGCATGCCTCCCGTTCAGTCAAGTAGATGTCCGCGGCACCTCCTATAGCCATTAAAACCAAGACACGTGGCATCACGTAAATGGTTAATAGAACACATACGATTTGAATTATACAAACATTTGAGATATTAAAGTGGCAACTATTTGTTTCAAAATGCCTTTGTTGGCTGTCATTCGAGTGTGCCTTCTCTCAAAATGGACACCAAAAACACCACAACATGTCAGGTGCCATTCCATGATAGCATGCCAAGTTTCATGAATTTCAGACGAGTTTTGGGTTTACTAGAATTTAAAAACAAAGTATCTCAATGTTTTGCCGGCAATCAATGGTGCCCTGGTGTTTGAAATTCATTCACATTTCTTGCATGGGTCCTAAGCATGCACCCAAGGACAATATGCACTGGAGCATGTGCATGTAGTTCAAATTTGAATTATGCACAGAAATGCATAGAAAACTTAATTGATGCATAAAAATGTCCAAACAAACCCTGAAAAATCCCAAAAATTGACACAACACTCCTGTTGTTCTCTGTTGGCATGAGAATTTTTTTGAAAGCAATAAGAGGCAGCAGATATCGTTTCGTCCCCAAAGGTGGGATGTTCCCTACCCAAACCAGCAGGCTTGTTGTGAGAAGCTCTAGTTTTTGAGAAGCATATCCCAAACCTGCCCCAAATGGAACAAAAAATTTACCATGACATGTTGATGTCGCTCCATGATAGCACGCCAAGTTTCATGAATTTCAGACGAGTTTCGGATTTACTAGAATTTAAAAGCAAGGAATCTCAATGTCCGCGGCCGAGTGAGGGTGGCAAGGTGTTTGACGTTCGTTCCCATTTCCTGCATGGGACCTAAGCATGCAACCAAGGACACAAATTTGAATTTTCAACCAATTTATATGCATTAGAGCATGTACCTGTAGTTTAAATTTGAATTATGCACATGAATGCATAGAAAACTCAGTTAATGCATAAAAATGTCCAAATGAACCCCGAAAAATCCTAAAAATTGACACAACACTCGTGTTGTTCTATGTTGACACTAGAAATTTTTTGAAAGCAATAAGAGGCAGTGGATTCGTTTCGTCCCCAAAGGTAGGACGTTCCCTATCGAAATCATCAGGCTTGTTGTGAGAAGCTCTGGTTTGTGAGAAGCATAACGCCAAACCTGCCCCAAATGGGATAAAAAATCTACCACAGTATGTTGATGCTGCTGCATGATAGCATGCCAAGTTTCATGAATTTCAGACGAGTTTTGCATTTCCTAGAGTTTAAAAACTAGGTATATCAATGTTTGTCCAAATGATAGCATATCAATAAAAAGGAGACTAAATGAATCCAGCTGACTTAGCATGTTAAGCTTGGAGGGATTTTTAGGCCCTCTTGTATCCCTTATTATTATTTCCTTCCTGAATTTTATTTAAACATTTTTTCGTTTAGTCTGAATAAGTAAGGACTACCATACTTTCTTGATAAGAGGGATGAGTTTTATCCAATGAGTCATGGATGATTTGATGAGTGATCGATTATGATCTTTATGAATTTGCCCAGTATGATTTTGCATCTTCGTGGGCTAGATATTTTTGTTTTTAGATGATGATTATTAGTCTCCCACATCTTTAGTATCAATCGGGAATGAAAAGTTGATAACTTGACGTGATGCATTGATCTTCATTTCCGTTTATTTCATGGTTACTTGGCAAACTCATTATCTAATGAGCCAGGTATGAAAAGGGAAAAGTTTTAATGGTAAAAACAAAATTTTTATGACTCCCAGCAATCAAATTTGGACAACCAAGCATACCATTCATATCACACCTCGGAAAGAGGAAAAAGAGAAATTAAAAGTCTAGTGATATGGGGTAGGCTTGGTAACTCAAGAAATAAAAGGGAAGGAAGAAAATAACTTGAGTAAAACCAGTAAACCATAAGTATTTGTCCAACTGAAGGAAGAGAGCAATAATCACTTAGAGTTGAGTAATGTCTTCTTAATGATTGATAGTAAGGTGTGGAAGCCTTCATACTCATATAATGAAAACCAAGATATGATGATGCACAAGGGAGCCTAGTACATGATGCAAATAATCAATTTATGATGGACTCATTAATTTTTGATTTATTCGCATCTCATAACTAAGATGACCTGTTTCTTACAAGCCGCGACATTTGCTCAGGGATGAGAAAACCTTTAAGCTTGGGGGAGTTAATGAGTCCAAATTATGTCATTACTTCACTAGTATTTTTGTGCCTACTCCGTAGGCTTTGCGGGGTTTTACCGCTGCAGCGCACTTCTTTTTGCCGTTTTCCTCAGATAAAGCTTTTTGGATCAAATAATATTATAAGGAAGAAATCTTAGAAAATGGTAGTGGAATCACACAATTAAAGTGATAATCACCTATCATAAAAGAGAGAAGCAAATTGGGCAAATAATCAATCATCATGGAACTTCCAATGCGAAAGGCGGTGTTCCATGCGACCGAGCCCGCCCGTATGAGAGGTGGTATGGAGTGCCATCGCCGCCACCAGATCAACTATATTCACCTTGTGAAGACGGATTGTGAATCAGATGTCGAGAGACCCCAAAAACTCGTCTAGAAGGAGGAACCCTAGCCGCCAGAGTGATCTAGAGGGAGGAACCGGCAAGAGGAGGTTGCCGCCTCCACCACCTTCATTAAGAGGACTCCAACATCATCCTGACTGTCATCATCATCACCATCTACATTTCCCATATTGTAATATCAATAAGCCTAGAGGAATAAGTTGTGTATTACATGTATGCTTCGTTCATGTTTTCCATCTTTGGTGGTATGATGTTTGTTGCCTTCATAAGTGAGTAGTTACCTTAGTTCTCGGGGACATGGATGAACCCTAGTGTGTAATAAATCATTCATATTAGGATTTAATATCCTCTTTGCATATTCATGTTAATGGTCTTCTTGATGTTGGGTGAAGTCGACCATCCAACATATTGCCAATTTTGGATGGAAGGTTATTACTGTTGGCGCACCGTGTGGTTGCAGAAGTGGGTGGGTGACGTGACAGGCCTCATCTCCCTTCATAGAGGATCATTGCAGAAGGGGGTAAAACAGACACTGCTCGTAGGTTGTATCCACGGGGACCTGCTACTTGTAAATTGCATTGGGATTTCCCTGAAGAGGAGGGGTGAAGCAGTATAGTAGAGATAAGTATTTCCCTCAGTGAGAACCAAGGTTATCAAACCAATAGGAGAACTGCGCAAATTCTCGTCTTCAATGCCTACACACACAAAAGCAAATACTTGCACCCAACATGGGCAAGAGGGTTGTCAACCCCCTTGAACGCATTACTTGCAATGATTAATTCTCATAGTGATAGATAGATAAATAAATTGCAAAATAAAATAAAACTAAATATATTGCAGCAAGGTATTTTTTTGGTTTTTATAATATGGTAAAGGTAGACCCTGGGGCCATAGTTTTCACTAGAGACTTCTCTCTTGAACAAATACATACGGTGGGTGAAGAAATTATTGTTGGGCAATTGATAAAAAAGTGCATAGTTATGATATTATTCATGGCAATGATATGGTATATAGGTATCACGTCCGTGACAAGTAGACCGACCCTTGTCTGCATCACTATTACTCCATCAATCGACCATTATCCAGCATACATCCATGGTATTAAATTCATGACAATCAGGGTAACGCTTTAAGCAAGATGACATGATGTAGACAAAGTAAATCCAATCAATACGAATAAATCCCATCATTCTACCCTTAATAGAAACAATACAATACGTGCCTCGCTACCCCTACTGTCACTGGGTGATGACACCACAAGATTGAACCCATTACAAAGCACCTCTTCCACTGAATATAAATCGGTCTAGTTGGCCAAACCAAATAGATAGATCAGAGGGAAATACTAAGCTATAACAATCATGCATAATAAAGTTCACAAAAGACTCAATTACTTTCAATGCATAATCTGATCATAAACCATAATTCATCGGGTCCCAACAAACATAACGCAAAAAAAATTACATCGGATAGAACTCCAAGAGGATCGAGGAGAACATGGTATTGAAGATCATAGAGAGAGAAGATGACATCTAGCTACTAGCTATGGACCCGTAGGTCTATGGTAAACTACCCATGTGTCATTGAAAGGCAGCAAGGATGATATAGAAGCCCTCCATGATCGATTCCCCCTCCGCAGAGTACTAGAAAATGCCTCCAAATAGAATCACAGAAGAACAGAAGTTTGCGGCACTGAAAAAAGTGTTTCGGGTGGCTCTCAGTTGGTTTCTCAATATTTGAGAATTTATAGAAGCGAAATTAGGTCAGATGGAGCCACGTGGATCCCACAACGTACCACTTGCAAAGGTTACTCCCACCTCCTCTGGTGGTGACAATCCCAAAATGTTTTGTCTCTTATATAGACCGTGCATCCAAATCACAAATCGTTTTCATCATTGTGTTTCTTGTGTCGATATCTTTGAAACTAGGTTCCATAATATTAAGTTTGGGCAAACTTTATAAAAAATAGAAAAAATGAAATCGAAAGAAAAAAGTAACGAAAAACAACAAAAAATAAAAAACATACCTATGCTTTTCACTTTTTCGTGGAAGCCTAGTTGTGCTTTTCCACTTTTCAGAAAGCACAGTTGTACTTCACTGTGATTCATAACTGTGCTTTTCATTTCACTTCTAAAGAAGCACAACTATGTTTTTCACTTTTCAGGAAGCACAGCTAAGCTTCACGTAGAAGCACAGGTGTGCTTTATCGTCATGCACAAATGTGTTTTCCACTTTCAGGAAGCACAGTCGTGAAGCATAACTGTATTTTTTTCACACGGTGTGCTTCATGCTGGAAAAAAAAAGAAATCCTAGAAAAATGCAAAACTCAAAACGCCCCAAACAAACACATACAGAAAAAATCGTGCTTTTGAGGATGCGCCCAGCGCACAACACGTGACGGTAGCCGGGCGCACCGAACGACGGTCTCCCACTTCTCTCTGGTGCCCGTTGCACGCTCCCTCGAGTGAAGGACGCCTTCGTGCGTCCAATAGTCGAGCTTCGTGCAGAAGCAGCCTGAGTGGGCCGACCCATTCCAATTTCAAATTTGAAAAATCCTAAAAAAAATAGGGCACCAGAGGGAGGATCCAACACTGGACCTTTCGATTTCGAGTGTGCATGGAAAGCCACTCAAGCCGATGGTGTTTGGTGACTAAATGGTAGCGCGGGACGATTAGAACTAGCAACAACAATTGCGTAATTCCAAACAATTTACTAAAAATGTGAACATTTCTTGAAAAAGCGAACAATTTTCGAATTTCGGACAGATTACGAGCAAATTTTCAAAAATGAACAAAGTTCTAAAACATGAATGATTTTTACAATCTGAACATTTTTTGAAAATTCCGAGCAAATTTAGAAAACCCTGAATATTTTTTTAATATTGTGGGAAAATTCAAAAATTTATTTTTTTGATAAAACATGAACAAAATTCTCAAAAAATGTATAAATTTATTGAAATTGGGAATTTGAAATTTGGAACAACTTTTTTGAATTATGAACACATTTTAGAAAGGATTTTTTTAAACATGAACAACTGTTAAATATGTGACATTTTTGTCAACTTGAAAATATTTATTGAAGTGTGAAGAAATTTTTAAAAGAGAATAAAATTTGAAAACGTGAACACTTTTTTGATACATGAACACATTTTTTTTTCCAAAATGTGAATATTTTTCTAAAATTGCCATCAAATATTTAAACCATAAACCATTTTTTTAAATTATGTACAAAATGTTAAAAGCGTGATCAAAATTGAAAACATGAAAAAAATCAAAAACTGTGAACGCTTTTTGAAATTGCGAACAAATTTTAAATTGATTTTTCTTAAATTGTCAGCAAATTTTTAAACTGTGATCTTCCTAAATGTGAACAATTATTCTAAAAAAATATGAATAATTTTTTAATTCAATTTTTTTTGAATTGTGATCGAATTTTAGAAAAACAATTTTCTGAACATAACATAAAATTTCAAAAATGTGAAAAAAAATCGAAAATTTCCAGCAAAAATTTTAAACCATGAACAGATTTTTCAAAATGTGAACATAATTTTAAAAAATGTGATTTTTCTAAATTTTGGTAAAAAAGCAGAAAATGTGAAAGTTTTTGAAAATCGTGAACAACTTTTCTAATTCATTATTGTTTGTTGATTTGTGAGCAAATTTTTAAAATATGTTTTTTTGGAAAGGTGAACATTTGTTTTCAAGATGCATACTGTTTTGAAATTGAAAACAATTTTCGAATTCATAGTTTCTAATAAAAAAGTGTATAAAAGTTGAAAATGTGAACTGTTTTTGAAAATATGAACAAAGAAATTCAAGAATGTGAAGTGTTTTGGACAATTATGATTCTTTATAAACTGCGAACAAATTTTGAAATCATGAACAAAATTTGGAATTTCAATTATTTTTGTAAAAGAGGGAAAACGTGAACAAATTTTACATTGAACAAAATTTGGAAATCATGAACAAAGAAAAAAGAAAACTGGAAAAACGATTGTGGGAACCTTTCGAAACCGGGGTTTGCCTCGCACTGCTTTAAAGCTGAAATGGGCCGGGCCGGCTCGGGCTCGCATGCACGCCAGCGCGACACGCATCCGGTGGTCCATGGCCTTTTCGGAAACGGAAAAGGAGACCAGAACCGAACTGGGCCGGTAGGCTCTCCTTATATACTACTCCAAGTGTTCATAACGGCATACGAGTGCCTTCACTTTATGAAAAGGAACAAAGCGAAAAAGAACCAACATTGCGCCTTAAAACTAGACATGATGAAGGCGTATGACAGGGTGGAATGGTCTTATCTCCAAGCAATCATGTTGAAACTTGGCTTCTCAGAAAAATGGGTCGGGATTGTGATGAGCATGGTCACGTCAGTCAAGTTTTCTGTCTTGTTCAACGGTAAGAAGCTTCAGCAATTTATACCGACACGTGGGATCCGACAGGGGGACCCTATCTCTCCTTATTTGTTCTTGCTAGCAGCAGAGGGCCTTTCGTGCCTCATAAAATCAAAAGAAGAGTCATCTAACCAGAGCGGACTTCAAGTGGCTCCTTCGGCGCCACATGTTAGTCACTTATTATTTGCAGATGACAGCCTGCTGTTTTTCAAGGCAAATGGAGTGGGAGCTTCAAGGGTGCACCAGCTGTTGGATACATACTGCCAGGCCACGGGACAGAGGATTAACTATGAAAAATCATCCATATTTTTCAGCGAGGGGGTTCCCGACTTGATAAGAGGTGAAATCAAAGGCTTACTCAAAGTCCCAAATGAAACTTTGAGTGAAAAATACCTCGGGATGCCATCGGATGTGGGCTCCTCCAAAAATGGCGCCTTCAAATACCTCAAGGATCGCTTGTGGAATAAGGTGCAGGGTTGGATTGAAAAAACCATGGCAACGGCGGGGAAGGAGGTACTGGTCAAGGCGGTTGCGCAGGCAGTCCCGGTCTATTCCATGTCGTGCTTTAAGCTGCCGAGAGGCTTGTGCGAACACTTAAATATGCTAATCCGCAAGTTCTGGTGGGGTAGCAGAGATGGCAAGAGGAAACCTGCATGGGTGGCCTGGAAAGATATGACACAACCAAAGGACATGGGAGGCTTGGGCTTTAAGGACTTTGAGCTCTTCAACCTGGCCTTGCTTGCCAGGCAGGCTTGGAGGATCCTACAATCACCAGAATCTCTAAGTGCTCGTGTCCTCAAAGCCGCGTACTTTCCTGCTACGTCGATACTCGAGGCAGCCCTCGGCAGCCACCCAAGCCAAATATGGAGAGCCATAGCCGAGGGGAGGGACATACTGAAGCAAGGGTTGATACGCAGAATCGGTAATGGGGCCACCACAAATATATGGAATGACAACTGGCTGCCGAGAGAAGAGATGATGAGGCCTTATGGATGTTTGGTAGATAACCCTCCTCAAAATGTATCAGATTTGATCGATGCCACCACAGCCAGTTGGAACATGAACCAAATCCAGCAGCTGCTACTACCCATTGATATCCCAACTGTCACCAGTATCCCGATTTGCACCACAGCTATCGCAGATTTCTGGTCGTGGAATTTTGAGAGAAACGGCCTTTTCTCAGTGAGGTCAGCATATAAGATGCTCGTTTGCACAAAGCAACGCCGGGAGGCCTGGCTAGAAGGCACCGGGGCGACATCCAACACAGCTCGGGAAAGGGGCTCTTGGAAATCTCTATGGAGCGTCCAGGTACCAGGGAAGATTCGAATGTTCCTCTGGAGACTTGCGAAACATTCATTGCCGACGGAGGATGTCAGACATCACCGGAACATGTCCACAACAAACTCTTGTGGAATGTGCGGCTCTCACGACTCCTGGAGACACTCGCTTCTGGACTGCACTATGTCCCGTTGCATATGGGCTTTGGTGGATGGTGAGCTCGCAGATCAGATGAGGGCTACTTCTGAAAGAGCAGCCAAACCATGGCTGTTTTTGATGATTCAGTCATTATCACACGCTGCATTCCTAAAGCTGGCTGTGACACTATGGGCAATCTGGACAGCTAGAAGGAAGGCTATACATGAAGGTGAGTTTCAGAGTCCGGCGGCAACGCATGCTTTCATTAACAGGTACTTGATGGATCTGGAAATCATCAAAGGCCAACAACTAGCAAGACAGGCGGGAGCCGCAGTCCAGCAAGGCTCCACAGCGAGGATGAGACCCATGGCACCACCTACTGGCTTTGCGAAGATCCATGTTGATGCGGGTGTTTCAACCGTTCGCAGAAAAGGATCGGCTGCAGCGGTCTGCCGCGACGAGCATGGCACATATCTGGGCAGTTCCTCACTGGTGGTTCCGAGTATCCAGGACCCTGCTGTCCTTGAGGCAATCGCATGCCGCGAAGCATATGCCCTAGCAGAAGACTTAGCGCTCCACAATTTCATTATTGCATGTGACGCTAAGCAGGTAGTCGAGGACATCAACAAGAACGCTAATGGCACTTATGGTATGATCATTCAAGAAATTAGGAAGAGGGCGGAGAGGTTTAATAGCAATATCCTGTATGAAGGGCGCCGATCTAATAACGATGCGCATAGCTTAGCAAAATACTCTCTAAGGCTAGCTCAGGGGCGCCAAGTGTGGCTGTTACACCCCCACGATCCAGCATGTATCCCACAAACTGTGGTTTTTGATGAATAAAACTTTTGTTCATCCCTCAAAAAAAAAGTGTTCTTCTTCCTTTAGATAAGACCAAATCCCTTCTCAAAATCAAAAAAAGAGAGCAAAAGGACAAATCTCTCGGCGGCGGAGGCGGTTTGATCTCATCGGCGGCGATCTACTCCTTCCTTCACCACCCGGCCTCTCCCTTTCTCTCTCCAGTTACAGGTAACGCCGTCCCTCTGATTCAACCGGTGGGGATTTGCCCCCTCCCCACCCCTCCCATCTCCATGTGTGGCGTAGCACATCTTGTTCAGGGGTCTCGCTAATTCCTGCTGTTAATTATATATCTGATCTGATGCAGGAGCGGTCGATCCATCTGTGGCCATGTCGTCGGCCAACGCAACCTCTTGTGTTTATGGAGAAATTTGGATGTACGTATGCAGACACTCTTTGGTGTGCATATATGCTCTTTGGTGTGCAATTTTTTGCCAGGATTTGCCGTGCTTTTAGCTGCTAAAGGAATTTGTTATCCGACAACATAGATTGCCATAAAAAAAGTTCGATTTTTCCATGCTCTCCCAGCCAACGTCAACACAATAACGTTTTCCAACTAAATAAGCCTTACATTTTCGGGCAGGGGGTGGGGGGTAAAACTTGCACTGCATATTTTATTCAATATACATTACTCCCGTAAAACTTGCAGTACATTATAACAGCCCGTTTGGTAAAGTGTAGTAATATAAGAGCTTATTTAGAGATCATTCTTAATCGTCATATACCCTCTAGTTTGCTCAAGCAACCTCTACTGCATTGTGCTTACATCTTAATTTCTCTACTCCATGCATGCAGTGACGGCTTTGCCAGACTGCACAAAGGGGGTGATTTCACTTCTAGCCCATCATCAAATACTCTCCAGGAGTTCGGTGATGTTTGGCTTGCTGCCGCCCAGCGCCAGCTCAGCCTCAGGCCCAAGTCGCCGTCCCCTGAGGAGCTGACGAAACGCAGACAGGAGCGTAAGCGCAAGGGCTTGGTCATAGCGCTCAACACATATGCCAAGCGAAACAACATGCAGGCATGCAAAAAATCATAATCAGAGTATTTATGTTTGCTTGCATTTTTGCTTAACCACCTTAAGTTGTGTTCGAGTTATATGGAACTAAACGGCTGTCGTAGTTCATTATTTTAACTACTCAAGGTTGGCTAGAACATCACACCTTAATTAAGTGTCTTGCGGGTTATGGATGCACCTCATGCGATTTGCTGCTGACCCAATTTATTATACTAACATATGTCTTTTCTATTTCAGCTCACTGATTTAGAATTCGTGGAAGAGAAAGAGAGGAACCAAGTCTATGGACGCGGAGCACTATATGTGCACTCCAACTTTCTGGTGAAAGGTTCAGATGGCAAACCTACTATGTTCTTTGCTGAGATGCATCCTGACTGCACACAGGAAGAGGATGTTGTCTGCTGCACTCCTTTGGAAGAAAATGACTATGGTAACTATATGCTTGGGTGGAATCTCCATGCTTTTTCACTAGTCATCTATGTACTAATATATACATTTTTTTCCACACATAAACAAGGTCATTGTGTCGAGTGTGACGATCGAGCAAACGAGCTTAGGCATCCCTCGGGTGGTGGCTACTTGGGTGGACATGATGAGATGATTTTTCACTTTGAGGAGCTGGACAGTGATGATGACTGTTTTATGTGAAAGGTATCTATATATCCAACACAGAACCACAAACTAATCAGTTTGGTCTTGGATGTGGATTTGTGGCTCTCGGGGTGCCACACACCCCTATACAAATATAGTATCAAAAAATACTAGGAAATTTAAAAATATTCTGGGATTTGGGGATATCAAAATGGGTGTCGTTCTACTCCACGGGCATCCATTCCTCACGAAACTAAACGAGGGGGTAGAATGGGCAACCATGTTCGATATCCCCAAATCCCAGATTTTTTTGAAATTTCCTGGTATTTTTTTAATACTATATTCATATAGGGTTTTGTGGCAAGAGGTGATGCATGTTGTTGGATTAACCATCACATGATTAATTAAGGGAATCTTCCCTTATCCAAACTGCCACACCGTTGCATCCCGCAACCTACGAAAGGCAGCAACTGCCTCATGATGGTTCTCTCCCGAATCGGCGCCTCTCCAAACCGACGCCTGAAGGCGTCTTCCCATGTCATATATATACTATAAACATGATCAATAAAAGATACGATTGAATCATTCGTTGTCTCTCTCGATTGTCTCTGGATTACTTTTCAACACGTTATCAGCCACGTTAGTTCTACCAAAGAGCGAAAACAGAGGGGGAGAGCGAGCACTCGCCGGGGAGATGTCCGGGCTCTTCTCCTTCTTCCTCTGTCTGATCCGCGGCGATGGCCGTTGGTCACCTCTTTTCAGCCGTCGTTGTTGGGGAACATAGTAATTTCAAAAAAATTCTACGATAGATCTATCTAGGTGATGCATAGCCACGAGGGGGAGAGTGTGTCCACGTACCCTCGTAGACCGAAAGCGGAAGCGTTATGTAATGTGGTTGATGTAGTCGAACGTCTTCACGATCCAACTGATCAAGTACCGAATGCACGGCACCTCCGCGATCTGCACATGTTCAGCTCGGTGACGTCCCTCGAACTCTAGATCCAGCCGAGGCCGAGGGAGAGTTTCTCAGGACGACAACGTGGTGCCGGTGATGATGAAGTTACCGGTTCAGGGCTTCTCTTAGGCACTACGACGATATGATCGAGGTGGAAAACTGAGGAGGGGGGCACCGCACACGGCTAAAGATCAACTTGTGTGTCTAGGGGGGTGCCCCCTCCCCCGTATATAAAGGAGGAGAGGGGAGGCCGGCCGGCCCTCCTTGGCGCGCCCCCCAGAGGGGAATCCTACTGGACTCCAAGTCCTAGTAGGTTTCCACCAAAAGGGAAAGAGAGGGAAGGAAGGAGAGGGAGAGGGAGAAGTAAAGGGGGCTGCCGCCCCCCTTCCCAGTCCAATTCGGACTCAAGAAGGAGGGGCGCGCGGCCTGCCCTAGCCGCCCCTCTCTCTCTCCACTAAAGCCCATCGAGGCCCATTAGTTCCCCCGAGGGTTCCGATAACCCTCCGGCACTCCGAATTT
The DNA here is from genome assembly GCF_018294505.1 of Triticum aestivum. NCBI lineage: Eukaryota > Viridiplantae > Streptophyta > Magnoliopsida > Poales > Poaceae > Triticum > Triticum aestivum. Next base: position 62,155,839 of record NC_057813.1, read on the forward strand.
ATCCGAAACTTCTCCGGAACACTTCCGGTGTCCGAATATAGTCGTCCAATATATCAATCTTTTTGTCTCGACCATTTCAAGACTCCTCGTCATGCCCGTGATCTCATTCGGGACTCTGAACAAACTTCGGTACATCAAGTCACATAAACTCATAATATCAATCGTCATCGAACGTTAAGCGTGTGGACCCTACGGGTTCGAGAACTATGTAGACATGACCGAGACACGTCTCCGGTTAATTACCAATAATGGAACCTAGATGCTCATATTGGTTCCTACATATTCTACGAAGATCTTTATTGGTCAAACCACATAACAACATACGTTGTTCCCTTTGTCATCGGTATGTTACTTGCCCGAGATTCAATCGTCGGTATCATTATACCTAGTTCAATCTCATTACCGGCAAGTCTCTTTACTCGTTCCGTAATACTTCATCCCGCAACTAACTCATTAGTTATAATACTTGCAAGGCTTATAGTGATGAGTATTACCGAGAGGGCCCAGAGATACCTTTCCGAAACACGAAGTGACAAATCCTAATCTCGATCTATTCTAACCCAACAAACACCTTCAGAGACACCTGTAGAGCACCTTTATAATCACCCATTTACGTTGTGACATTTGGTAGCACACAAAGTGTTCCTCCGGTATTCGGGAGTTGCATAATCTCATAGTCTGAGGAACTTGTATAAGTCATGAAAAAAGCAGTAGTAATAAAACTGTAACAATCATAATGCTAAGCTAACGGATGGGCCATGTCCATCACATCATTCTCCTAATGATGTGATCTCGTTCATCAAATGACAACACATGTCTATGGTTAGGAAACATAACCATCTTTGATTAATGAGCTAGTCAAGTAGAGTCATACCAGGGACAATATGTTTTGTCTATGTATTCACACATGAACTAAATTTCCGGTTAATACAATTCTAGCATGAATAATAAACATTTATCATGAAATAAGGAAATAAATAATAACTTTATTATTGCCTCTAGGGCATATTTCCTTCAGTCTCTGATACGTCTCCGTCGTATCTACTTTTCCAAACACTTTTGCCCTTGTTTTGGACTCTAACTTGCATGATTTGAGTGGAACTAACCCGGACTGACGCTGTTTTCAGCAGAACTGCCATGGTGTTATTTTTGCGCAGAAATAAAAGTTCTCGGAATGACCTGCAAATCCACACAGCAACTTTTCAGACTTAAAAAAATACTGGCGAAAGAAGTCAGGGGGCCCACACCCCGGTCACGAGGGTGGGGGGGGCGCCCCCTCCCCTAGGGTGTGCCCCTGCCTCGTGGGCCCCCTGGACGTCCACCGACCTCAACTCCAACTCCATATATTTGCTTTCGCGGAGAAAAAAATAAAAGAAGAAGGATTCATCGTGTTTTACGATACGGAGCCGCCGCCAAACCCTAAAACCTCTCAGGAGGGCTGATCTGGAGTCCGTTCGGGGCTCCAGAGAGGGGAATCCGTCGCCGTTGTCATCATCAACCATCCTCCATCACCAATTTCATGATGCTCACCGCCGTGCGTGAGTAATTCCATCATAGGTTTGCTGGACGGTGATGGGTTGGATGAGATTTACCATGTAATTAAGTTAGTTTTGTTAGGGTTTGATCCCTAGTATCCACTATGTTCTGAGATTGATGTTGCTATGACTTTGCTATGCTTAATGCTTGTCACTAGGGCCCGAGTGCCATGATTTCAGATCTGAACCTATTATGTTTTCATGAATATATGTGAGTTCTTGATCCTATCTTGCAAGTCTATAGTCACCTATTATGTGTTATGATCCGTTAACCCCGAAGTGACAATAATCAGGATACTTACCGGTGATGACCATAGTTTGAGGAGCTCATGTATTCACTAAGTGTTAATGCTTTGGTCCGGTTCTCTATTAAAAGGAGGCCTTAATATCCCTTAGTTTCCATTAGGACCCCGCTGCCACGGGAGGGTAGGACAAAAGATGTCATGCAAGTTCTTTTCCATAAGCACGTATGACTATATTCAGAATACATGCCTACATTACATTGATGAACTGGAGCTAGTTCTGTGTCACCCTATGTTATAACTATTACATGAGGAATCGCATCCGACATAATTATCCATCACCGATCCAATTCCTACGAACTTTCCACATATTGTTCTTTGCTCAGTTACTTTGCCGTTGCCACTATTACAATTACTACAAAACTGCTACTGTTACTTTTGCCGCTGTTACCGTTACTTCCATACTACTTTGCTACTAAATACTTTGCTGCAGATACTAAGTTATCCAGGTGTGGTTGAATTGACAACTCAACTGCTAATACTTGAGAATATTCTTTGGCTCCCCTTGTGTCGAATCAATAAATTTGGGTTGAATACTCTACTCTCGAAAACTGTTGCGATCCCCTATATTTGCAGGTTATCAAGACTATTTCTGGCGCAGTTTTCGGGGAGCATAGCTCTATTCTTTGAGTCACTTGTTATTTATATTTGCTGATCACTATGAAGAACTTGAAAGATCAAAGAACTAAAATTTACCCCCTAACTACGAGGGGAAGTAAGGAACTGCCATCTAGCTCTGCACTTGATTCTCCTTCTGTTATGAGTAAACTTGGGACACCTAAACCTGCTTCTGCTATTAATTCTGATATGTCGTATGTTATTGATGATACCACTTCTGCTATGCATGATACTTGTGATGAAACTACTTCTATGCTTGATACTGTTGTGCCATTGGGTGAATTTCTTGATGAACAACTTGCTAGGGTTAGGGAGAATGAAATTATTGAAACTGATAATATTGATGATAGTGATGATGAAGGTTCTCCCCCTAGATATGAATTGCCTGTTGTTCCCGAGGGTTATGTTATGGATGAAGAAACTGCTAGAAATTTTCTTACTTGCAATGATAGATTAGATCTTAAGAAATTATTAGCCAAGCTGAAACAAAAGACTCTGAATGCTAGAATGAAACATGACCCTGCTTTTGCTACTTCACCTACCTTTATTACTGATAAGGATTATGAATTCTCTGTTGATCCTGAGAATATTACTTTAGTTGAATCTGATCCTTTCTATGGCACTGAATCTGAAATTGTAGTGGCACATCTTACTAAGTTAAATGATATAGCCACCATGTTTACTAATGATGAGAAATCTCGCTATTATTTTATCCTTAAAATATTTCCTTTCTCATTAAAGGGTGATGCTAAGACATGGTTTAGTTCTCTCGATCCTGGTTGTGTGCGTAGTCCCAAGGATATGATTTACTACTTCTTTGCTAAATATTTCCCTGCTCGTAAGAAACAAGCTGCCCTGTGGGAAATATATAATTTTGTGCAAATCGAAGAAGAGAGTCTCCCACAAGCTTGGGGGAGGCTTCTCCGATTACTTAATGCTTTGCCTGATCATCCTCTTCAGAAAAATGAAATACTTGATATCTTCTATAATGGACTAACCGATGCTTCCAAGGACCACTTGGATAGTTGTGCTGGTTGTGTTTTCAGGGAAAGGACATTTGACCAAGATGAATTGCTATTAAATGATATGTTGGCAAATGAAAATAATTGGGCACCTCGTGAACCAACTCCTAAGCCAACTCCGAAGAAAAGAGGTGTTCTATTTCTCAGTCCTGAAGATATGCAAGAGGCAAAGAAATCTATGAAAGAGAAAGGTATTAAAGCCAAAGATGTTAAAAATTTACCTCATATTGAAGAAATTCATGGCCTCAATATACCATCAAAAGAAATACAAGGTCTTGATAACCCGACACAGGTAGTGAAGGTAAACTCTCTTTATAGATATGATAAAGTTGAAATTCTGTCTACTAAGTTTGCTAGCCAATGCTTAGATCAATTTGATGATTTTATGGACAAACAAGCAAATTTCAATGATTATGTTAGTAGACAATTGAAAAATAATGCTTATATGATGGGATGCTTGAGTGATTATATGTATAGAGTTAAGGGTGAACTTAAACTCACTAGTAAACATGTTTCTATGGTCACTACTCAAGCCGAACAAGTACTTAAGGCTCAGAACGAATTGCTTGATGAATTAAATAATAAACATGATTTTGCTGTTAGAGTGGCTACTAGAACTGGTAAAATGACCCAGGAACCTTTGTATCCTGAAGGCCACCCTAAGAGGATTGAACAAGATTCTCAAAAAAATAACCTAGATGCTCCTAGTTCTTCTAAAAAGAACAAAAAGAAAAATGATATGACTTTGCATGCTTCTAGTGAACCTATTGTAGAAACACCTGAGAATCCTAATGATACTTCTATCTCTGATGCTGAAACACAATCTGGAGATCAACATGAACCTAATGATAATGCCAATAATGATGTTCAAGTAGATTCTCAACCTAGCAATAACAATGATATAGAAATTGAACCTGTTGTTGATCTTGATAACCCACAATCAAGAAATCAACGTTATGATAAGAGAGACTTCGTTGCTAGGAAGCATGGTAGGGAAAGAGAACCATGGGTTCAGAAACTCATGCCTTTTCCTCCTAAACCATCCAAGGAAAAGGATGATGAGGACTTTGAGCGCTTTGCTGAAATGATTAGACCTATTTTCTTACGCATGCGCTTAACCGATATGCTTAAAACAAACCCTTATGCTAAATACATGAAAGATATCATTACAAATAAAAGAAAAATACCTGAAGCTGAAATCTCCACCATGCTTGCCAACTATACCTTTAAGGGTGGAATACCAAAGAAACTTGGTGATCCCGAAGTACCCACTATACCATGCTCCATTAAAAGAAATTATGTTAAAACTGCTTTATGTGATCTAGGAGCTGGTGTTAGTGTTATGCCTCTTTCCTTATACCGTAGACTTGAATTAAGTAAGTTGACACCTACTGAGATATCTTTGCAAATGGCTGATAAATCAACTGCTATACCTGTCGGCATTTGTGAGGACGTGCCTGTTGTTGTTGCAAATGTTACTATCTTAACAGACTTTGTCATACTTGATATCCCTGAGGACGACAGTATGTCGATTATCCTTGGTAGACCCTTCTTAAATACTTCAGGTGCTGTTATTAATTGCAACAAAGGCAATGTCACCTTTCATGTTAATGGTAATGAGCATACGGTAAACTTTCCAAGGAAACAACCTCAAGTTCACAACATAAATTCTATTGGGAAAATTCCATCAATTATATTTGGAGGTTTTGAATTTCCTCTTCCTACTGCAAAGAAAAAGTATGATATTCTTATTATTGGGGATGTTTATATCCCCGTTGAGGTAACCTAGTGTCACTTTGAAATTTCTCCGGTTTCATGTGATTCACAATGAGTTTGTTAACAAGACTTGATCAACCTTGTTAGTGGATTCCTTTTGATGAGCATGACATGGATGAAGTTAGAAGGCACAACCTTCTGTACCCTCTCTTTACTTTCTGTTACTTAGAATAAATAAAGTAGAAATGATATATTTTGCCTGTTTTCTGAATTATCTATGCAATAAAAAATATCCTGAAAATAAAAGTTCTCCAAATGCCATGCCAATTTAATATATTTTTTTCTGGAATATTTGAGAATATTTGGCACTGAGAACACAGCAGGGGGAGCAAGCACCTGGCCACGAGGGTCCAGGGCGCGCCCCCTGCCTCATGGGCCCATAGTGGCTCCCCTCCACTTATTCCTGCATCCACACACTCCTTCTTTCTCCCAAAAAATTCACTATCTAGCTCAAGCACGAGTTCCAACTCGTTTTGCTGCCATTTTCGATATCTTTGCTCAAAGCTCCATTCACAAAACTGCTTTGGGAGATTGTTCTTTGGTATGTGACTCCCCCAATGATCCAATTAGTTTTTGTTCTAGTGCTTTATTCATTGCAAATTATTGCTTCTTAGGTGACCCTGTTCTTAAGCTTGCATGTTAAATTTATGAGGTCCCAAGTAATTCTAATGCATGATAGAGGCTCTAGGCACTTGTGGGAGTAGTTGCTATCAATTATACTGAGTTTGTTTCACTTTTATTTTGAGTCACTAAAAATTTTAGATATTTTCAGAAAATGATGAAGAGATTCTTCTTGAGGGGCTCTTCTAGCCAAGGTTCTAAGGATAAACAAGCTAAGGAGAATGAAAATCCCAAGTATAATCTCCCTCATGTGGCGGAAGTATGGCCGTGTGAATGGCCTTGTGATGATTTCTTGAGAGCAGCTCGGATATATGATGATTTCTATTCCTTGGTTGATAATGCGGGCCTCACCGACTTCCTCCACAACCAGCTTGAACAGTATCTCTTACTCACCAATACTTTTCTGCAAAATTTCTACTTTTATCCTAAGAAGTCACCTCCTTCAGTAGAGTTTAAATTATATGATGTTGATAGGGAGATGTCACTATATGAATTTTGCACAGTTTGCAAGATACCCTTCGGGGGCAGCTTAGAGGAACCACGTCATAAAGATGTGGAAGGATTTATTGACACTATCACTGTAGGGGAAACGAGGAAAGTTTCTGATGCACGAATAACTAGCATACATTCTCCTTTTTTATGCTACTTTCCAATATTTGCTAGTCGATGCTTAATTGGTCGCGGAAACTGTGGAAACCTCAGTATTCCTGATATTATCATTTTGTTCCATGCTTTATTTTGTTATAACACTTTTAATATGGGCGCTATTGCTAGACGATTAAGCATGAACCGTACTAAGGGCCCTATTTTTGGAGGTATCTATGCCGCATGCCTCATTAAACACTTCGAGATACCTATTAGACACTATGAGGAAGATGAAAAACTGCTGCCCCCTACTTTTCTAGATTACAAGAGCATGGTAGCACATGAGTTTATTGTTGCAAATGATGAGAATATGCTTAAGTATAATTGGAGATATCATAAGAAACACAATGAAACTATTATCCTGCCTGCACCCTCTTTGTTTGATTTATCTACAGGCACGTTTCTCGTCTTACCGGAGGCCGCTCGTGCTTACCAAGGCTAGACATCAGCCCTAGAGCCTGAGCAGGAACCACAACTTGACCCTTATAGACCATCCTTTTATCAGTGGAATCCGAAGGAGTTTGCCAGCCAGTGGTACCCAAATGATGCATCCCAGTACACTGGAGGGAGTAGCTCTGACCCATGGGCATAGACCAACTTAGGCCAAAAGCCTAAGCTTGGGGGAGTACGTATTCCTCACCGACTTTACATTTATGTTCACACACTCATTCTAGTGTCGGTGCTCATACTCTTTCATTGTACTATCCATGCTAGTTTAATTTATTTTCCTGCTTTCTTCTTGTGTGTTTGATAAACCTTAAGAAAAACCAAAAAAATTAGTTAGTTTAATTTCATTGACTATAGTAGTAATAATTAAAAGAAAAACTCAAAAAGATTTCTCGTTGTTCTTTTTGCTTGTTGGGAGCTTTCCCGTGTAAATAGTTACATTTCTTTTCTTTTCCTTTGGGGGTCGAGAGAAGAAGACCATAATGAAAATGTCTAAGTGGCTCTCATATGCATGATTGATTTACTTTAACCAAGAGCCCATGTTACTTTGTCTTTTCTCTTGAAATGAATGCTTGCAGATTCCAGCTTAGTCCAATGCACGTGCACTATTATTATTATCCACACCGTTCGGTCGTGCAAGTGAAAGGCAATGATGATGATATATGATGAAATGATTGGGATAAGAGGAGCTGGTATGAACTCGACCTCTCTTGTTTTTGTAAATATGATTAGCTAATCGTTCCTGATTTAGCCTATTATGAATAAAGATGTTTGCAATGACAATTAGCTAATCGTTCCTGATTTATGCCATGCTTAATTAGCTATGAGTTATAATGGTTTACCTTGCATGCCAACATGCTATTAAAATGGTTGTGATGTGGTATAATAGGGTGGTATCCTCCTTTGAATGAATTGAGTGACTCGACTTGGCACATGTTCACACATGTAGTTGAAAAAGAATCAACATAGCCTTCACGATATTTATGTTCATGGTGGATGATATCCTACTCATGCTTGCACCCAGTGTCTATTAATTTTAATGCATGTTCATGACTGTTGTCGCTCTCTCAATTGGTCGCTTCCCAGTGTTTTGCTAGCCTTCACTTGTACTAAGCGGGAATACTACTTGTGCATCCAAACTCCATAAACCCCAAAGTTATTCCATATGAGTCCACCATACCTTCCTATATGTGATATCTACCTGCCGTTCCAAGTAAATTTTTTTGTGCCAACCTCCAAACCTTCATATGAAATTCTGTTTTGTATGCTCGAACAGCTCATGTATCAACTAGGGCTGTCTATATCTTTCATGCTAGACGGTTTATTCTCAAGAGGAGTGGACTCCGCTCCTCATTCACGAGAAAATGGCTGGTCATCGGGATGCCCAATCCCATGCTCAAATCAAATCAAAATAATTAAACAAAACTCCCCCAGGATTGTTGTTAGTTGGAGGCACCCGTTGTCTCGGGCAAGCCATGGATTGATGCTTGTTGGTGGAGGGGGAGTATAAAACTTTACCATTCTGTTTGGGAACCGCCTATAATGTGTGTAGCATGGAATATATCGAGATCTCATAGTTGTTATGTTGACAGTAAAAGTATACCGCTCAAAATTCTATTATCTCTGTTTCAAAATCGAGCTCTGGCACCTCTACAAATCTCTGCTTCCCTCTGCGAAGGGCCTATCTATTTAATTTTATGTTGAGTCATCACCCTCTTATTAAAAATCACCCGTTGGAGAGCACCGATGTCATTTGCATGCATTGCTATTAGTTTATATTGGGTATGACTATGACTGGATCTCCTTTACCATGAATTACAATGTTTAGTCAGTCCTTGATCTTTAAAGGTTCTCTGCACTTATGTTTTGCGGTCTCAAAAAGGGCTAGAGAGATACCATCTTGATATATCATATTATGATTGTTTTGAGAAAGTGTTGTCATCCAAGTTTTATTGTTATTGCTCACTAGCTGATTATGCCATTGATATGAGTAAACATGAGACCTAAGTGTTATTGTGAATGTGGTTAGTTATAATCTTTGCTGAAAACTTGAATGCTACTTTACATATTTACAACAACAAGAGCAAACAGAGTTTGTAAATTTTTTTCTTTATCACTTTCAGTTTATCAACTTAATTGCTTGAGGACAAGCAAAGGTTTAAGCTTGGGGGAGTTGATACGTCTCCATCGTATCTACTTCTCGAAACACTTTTGCCCTTGTTTTGGACTCTAACTTGCATGATTTGAATGGAACTAACCCGGACTGACGTTGTTTTCAGCAGAACTACCATGGTGTTATTTTTGTGCAGAAATAAAAGTTCGCGGAATGACCTGCAAATCCACGGAGCAACTTTTCATAATTAATAAAAAATACTGGCGAAAGAATTAGCGTCAGGGGGCCCACACCCTGGCCACGAGGGCGGGGGGCGCGCCCCCTCCCCTAGGGCGCTCCCCTACCTCGTGGGCCCCCTGGACGTCCACCGACCTCAACTCCAACTCCATATATTTGCTTTCGCGGAGAAAAAATAAAAGAAGAAGGATTCATCGCGTTTTATGATACGGAGCCACCACCAAGCCCTAAAACCTCTCGGGAGGGCTGATCTAGAGTCCGTTCGGGGCTCCGAAGAGGGGAATCTGTCGCCGTCGTCATCATCAACCATCCTCCATCACCAATTTCATGATGCTCACCGCCGTGCGTGAGTAATTCCATCGTAGGCTTGCTGGACGGTGATGGGTTGGATGAGATTTACCATGTAATTAAGTTAGTTTTGTTAGGGTTTGATCCCTAGTATCCACTATGTTCTGAGATTGATGTTGCTATGACTTTGCTATGCTTAATGCTTGTCACTAGGGCCCAAGTGCCATGATTTCGGATCTGAACCTATTATGTTTTCATGAATATATGTGAGTTCTTGATCCTATCTTGCAAGTCTATTGTCACCTATTATGTGTTATGATCCGTTAACCCCGAAGTGACAATAATTGGGATACTTACCGGTGATGACTGTAGTTTGAGGAGTTCATGTATTCACTAAGTGTTAATGCTTTGGTCCGGTTCTCTATTAAAAGGAGTCCTTAATATCCCTTACTTTCCATTAGGACCCCGCTGCAACGGGAGGATAGGACAAAAGATGGCATGCAAGTTCTTTTCCATAAGCACGTATGACTATATTCAGAATACATGCCTACATTACATTGATGAACTAGAGCTAGTTCTGTGTCACCCTATGTTATAACTATTACATGAGGAATCGTATCTGACATAATTATCCATCACCGATCCAATGCCTACGAACTTTCCACATATTGTGCTTTGCTTAGTTACTTTGCTGTTGCCACTATTACCATTGCTACAAAACTGCTACTGTTACTTTTGCTATCGTTACCGTTACTTCCATACTACTTTGCTACTAAATACTTTGCTACAGATACTAAGTTATCCAGGTGTGGTTGAATTGACAACTCAACTGCTAATACTTGAGAATATTCTTTGGCTCCCCTTGTGTCGAATCAATAAATTTGGGTTGAATACTCTATACCCTCGAAAACTGTTGCGATCCCCTATACTTGCGGGTTATCAGTCTCCCACTTGCACTAAAGTCAACTATCTAGATTACAAAGTAATGATTCTGACACCCATGGAGCTTTGGTGCTGATCATGTTTTGCTCGTGGAAGAGGCTTAGTCAACGGGTCTACAACAATTAAGATTTGTATGTATCTTGCAAATCTCTATGTCCCCTAACGACACTTGATGACGTATGGAATTGAATTGTCTCTTGATGTGCTTGGTTCTCTTGTGAAATCTGGATTCCTTTGCCAAGGCAATTGCACCAGTATTGTCACAAAACATTTTCATTGGACACGATGCACTAGGTATAACACCTAGATTGGATATGAACTCCTTTATCCAAACTCCTTCATTTGCTGCTTCCAAAGCAGCAATGTACTCCACTTCACAGGTAGATCCCACCATGACGCTCTGCTTGGAACTGTACCAACTGACAGCTCCTCCATTCAATAGAAATACGTATCAGGTTTGTGACTTAGAGTCATCCAGATCAGTGTCAAATATTGCATCGACGTAACCGTTTACGACGAGCTCTTTTTCACCTCCATAAACGAGAAACATATCCTTAGTACTTTTCAGGTATTTCAGGATGTTCTTGACCGATGTCCAATGCTCCACTCCAGGATTACTTTGGTACCTCCCTACTATGCTTATATCAAGGCACACATCAGGTCTGGTACACAACATTGCATACATGATAGAACCTATGGCTGAAGCATAGGGAATGACTTTCATTTTCTCTCTATCTTCTATAGTGGTCAGGCATTGAGTCTGACTCAACTTCACACATTGTAACACAGGCAAGAACCCTTTCTTTGACTGATCCATTTTGAACTTCTTCAAAACTTTATCAAGGTATGTGCTTTGTGAAAGTCCAATTAAGCGTCTTGATCTATCTCTATAGAACTTGATGCCCAATATGTAAGCAGCTTCTCCGAGGTCTTTCATAGAAAAACTTTTATTCAGGTATCCCTTTATGCTATCCAGAAATTCTATATCATTTCCAATCAACAATATGTCATCCACATATAATATTAAAAATGCTACAGAGCTCCCACCCACTTTCTTGTAAATACAGGCTTCTCCAAAAGTTTGTATAAAATCATATGCTTTGATCACACTATCAAAGCGTTTATTCCAACTCTGAGAGGCTTGCACCAGTCCACAAATGGATCGCCAGAGCTTGCACACTTTGTTAGCACATTTTGGATCGACAAAACTTTCTGGTTGCATCATATACAACTCTTCTTCTAGAAATCCATTCAGGAACGCAGTTTTGACATCCATTTGCCAAATTTCATAATCATAAAATGCAGAAATTGCTAACATGATTCGGACAGACTTAAGCATCGCTATGGGTGAGAAGGTCTCATCGTAGTTAACTCCTTGGACTTGTCGAAAACCTTTCGCAACAAGTCGAGCTTTATAGACAGTAACATTACCGTCTATGTCGGTCTTCTTTTTAAAGACCTATTTATTTTCTATGGCTTGCCGATCATTCGGCAAGTCCACCAAAGTCCATAGTTTGTTCTCATACATGGATCCCATCATAGATTTCATGGCCTCAAGCCATTTCGCAGAATCTGGGCTCATCATCGCTTCCTCATAGTTTGTAGGTTCATCATGGTCTAGTAACATGACTTCTAGAACAGGATTACGGTACCACTCTAGTGCAGATCTTACTCTGGAATACCTACGAGGTTTGGTAGTAACTTGATCTGAAGCTTCATGATCATCATCATTAGCTTCCTCACTAATTAGTGTAGGAATCACGGGAACTGATTTATGTGATGAACTACTTTCTAATAAGATAGAAGGTACAATTACCTCATCAAGTTCTACTTTCCTCCCACTCACTTCTTTCGAGAGAAACTCCTTCTCTAGAAAGGATCCATTCTTAGCAACAAAGATTTTGCCTTCGGATATGTGATAGAAGGTGTATCCAACAATTTACTTTGGATATCCTATGAAGACGCACATCTCCGACTTGGGTTTGAGCTTATCAGGTTGGAGCTTTTTCACATAAGCATCGCAGCCCCAAACGTTAAGAAACGACAATTTTGGTTTCTTGCCAAACCACAGTTCACAAGGCGTCGTCTCAACGGATTTTGATGGTGCCCTATTTAAAGTGGGCAGCCGTCTCTAAAGCATAACCCCAAAACGATAGTGGTAAATCAGTAAGAGACATCATAGATCACACCATATCCAATAAAGTACGGTTACAACGTTCGGACACACCATTTCACTGTGGTGTTCCAGGTGGCGTTAGTTGTAAAACTATCCCATGTTGTTTCAAATGAAGACCAAACTCGTAACTCAAATATTCTCCTCCACGATCAGATCGTAGAAACATTATTTTCTTGTTACAATGATTTTCCACTTCACTCTGAAATTCTTTGAACTTTTCAAATGTTTCAGACTTATGTTTCATCAAGTAGATATAACCATATCTGCCCAAATCATCTGTGAAGGTAAGAAAATAACGATACCCGCCACGAGCCTCAACATTCATTGGACCACATACATCAGTATGAATTATTTCCAATAAGTCAGTAGCTCGTTCCATTGTTCCGAAGAATGGAGTTTTAGTCATCTTGCCCATAAGGCACGGTTCGCAAGCACCAACTGATTCCTAATCAAGTGATTCCAAAAGTCCATCAGCATGGAGTTTCTTCATGTGCTTTACGCTGATATGACCCAAACGGCAGTGCCACAAATAAGTTGCACTATCATTATCAACTTTGCATCTTTTGGCTTCAATATTATGAATATGCGTATCATCACTATCGAGATTCAACAAAAATAGGCCACTGATCAAGGGTGCATGACCATAAAAGATATTACTCATATAAATAGAACAACCATTATTCTCTGATTTAAATGAATAACCGTCTCACATCAAACAAGATCCAGATATAATGTTCATGCTCAACACTAGCACCAAATAACAATTATTCAGGTCTAAAACTAATCTCGATGGTAGATGTAGAGGTAGTGTGCCGACGGCGATCATATCGACCCTGGAACCATTTCCTACGTGCATCGTCACCTCGTCCTTAGCCAATCTTCATTTAATCCGTAGCCCCTATTTCGAGTTGCAAATATGAGCAACAGAACCAGTATCAAATACCCAAGCGCTACTACGAGCATTAGTAAGGTACACATCAATAACATGTATATCCAATATACCTTTCACTTTGCCATCCTTCTTATCCGCCAAATACTTGGGCCAGTTCCGCTTCCAGTGACCAGTCACTTTGCAATAGAAGCACTCAGTTTCAGGCTTAGATCTAGACTTGGTTTTCTTCTCTTGAGCAGCAACCTTTTTTCCGTTCTTCTTTAAGTTCCCCTTCTTGTTGACCATCAATACTTGATGCTCCTTTTTGATTTCTACCTCCGTAGCCTTTAGCATCGCAAAGAGCTCGGGAATAGTCTTGTTCATCCCTTGCATATTATAGTTCATCACGAACCCTTTATAGCTTGGTGGCAGTGATTGAAGAACTCTGTCAATGACACTATCATCAGGAAGAATAACTCCCAGCTGAGTCAAGTGGTTATGGTACCCAGACATTCTGAGTATGTGTTCACTGACAGAACTATTCTCCTCCATCTTGCAGCTGTAGAACTTGTTAGAGACTTCATATCTCTCAACTCGGGCATTTGCTTAAATTATTAACTTCAACTCCTGGAACATCTCATATGCTCCATGACGTTCAAAACGTCTTTGAATTCCCGATTCTAAGCCATAAAGCATGGCACACTGAACTATCGAGTAGTCATCAGCTTTGCTCTGCCAGACGTTCTTAACGTTATCAGTAGCATCTGCAATAGGCCTGGCACCCAGCGGTGCTTCCAGGACGCAATTCTTCTGTGCATCAATGAGGATAATCCTCAAGTTACAGACCCAGTCCGTGTAGTTGCTGCCATCATATTTCAACTTAGCTTTCTCTAGGAATACATTAATATTCAAAGGAACGGTAGCACGGGTCATTGATCTACAATAACATCGACATGCAAAATAACCATCAGGACTAAGTTCATGATAAATTAAAGTTCAATTGATCATATTACTTAAGAACTCCCACTTAGATAGACATCCCTCTAGTCATCTAAGTGATCACGTGATCCAACTCAACTAAACCTTGTACGATCATCACGTGAGATGGAGTAGTTTTGAATGGTGAACATCACTATGTTGATCATATCTGCTATATTATTCACATGCGACCTTTCGGTCTCAGTGTTCCGAGGCCATATCTGCATATGCTAGGCTCGTCAAGTTTAACCCGAGTATTCTGCATGTGCAAAACTGGCTTGCACCTGCCGTATGTGAACGTAGAGCTTATCATGCCTGATCATCACATGGTGTCTCGGCACGACGAACTGTAGCAACGGTGCATACTCAGGGAGAACACTTATACCTTGAAATTTAGTAAGGGATCATCTTATAATGCTACCGCCGTACTAAGCAAAATAAGATGTATAAAAGTTAAACATCACTTGCAATCAAAATTGTGACATGATATGGCCATCATCATCTTGTGCTCATGATCTCCATCACCGAAGCATCGTCATGATCTCCATCGTCACCGGCGCGACACCTTGATCTCAACCGTAGCATCGTTGTCGTCTCGCCAACTATTGTCACTACAACTATCGCTACCTCTTATTGATAAAGTAAAAAAATTACATGGCGATTGCATTGCATACAATAAAGCGACAACCATATGGCTCCTGCCAGTTGCCAATAACTTTGTTACAAAACATGATCATCTCATACAACAATTTATATCACATCATGCCTTGACCATATCACATCACAACAAGCCTTGCAAAAACAAGTTAGACGTCCTCTACTTTGTTGTTGCAAGTTTTACGTGGCTGCTACAGGCTTCTAGCAAGAAACGTTCTTACCTACGCATCAAAACCACAACGATTTTTTCGTCAAGTGTGATGTTTTAACCTTCAACAAGGACCGTGCGTAGACACACTTGATTCACCTAAAGTTGGAGAACACCCGCCAGCCACCTATGTGCATAAGCACGTCGGTAGAACCAGTCTCATGAATGCGGTCATGTAATGTCGGCCCGGGCCGCTTCATCCAACAATACTGCCGAATCAAAGTTTGACATGCTGGTAAGCAGTATGACTATTATCGCCCACAACTCTTTGTGTTCTACTTGTAAATTTGCACGTGCAACGCACGTCTGTGACTACCATCTTATAATTTTGAAAATAACAGTTAGATTTACATGTCTTACTACCAACAATAATGTTCAGCTTAAAAGAAAACCAAATCACATGGATGCTAAAAAGCAGGATATACAAACGAATCCAACGGGCACATCGTTGTTCAAGTTACATTTTTTTAGATGCCCGCGACCACTGATTGCTCTACTCTGATTGTTGTCGGGGATGCCAGTGATGAATATTCAAGCCACGGATGCTGATTTCAAACGAAAACTTGCCATGACATGAGCTATCTTTAGTGATCTCAACAATATCTAAAAATTTCACATGCACCCCACTTGGACTTGCCTTAAGTAGCAATGCCAGAAATGTCAACCTTTTGTTTATAAATATGATGAAATAGCAGATACTGAACAATTTCAGATAAGGACCTCACTTCCAGCTTACCCAAGAATGTTATTGCGATTTTCTGTGTAATAGTCAAAGAATATGTATACAGTTATAATAATAGAACATTACTTTAACATTAAACCTTGACCAAGTGTAGACCTTTGACTGAATATAATGGAGTCCAAGCATGTTAGATGATTAGGCCAAACTTTTCTATTATCTACAACAATGCTTGTAACAATTTTGGCATGTGTTTTTTATTGAATCGTGTAAATCAAAGAAACAAAATGCTTCAGAACACAACTGGTTTAAGACTAAAAAATGTCCTTTGTAAGTTTAAAAACCTGCAACTCCTACATTCTGTAGAAAGGAACATATTTATCTGAGCACCTTGGTTACAACTTATTGGCTGTGATTAGCGAAGTGGGATCAAATGTCTGCCTGCTGTCACCTGCTCCCCTGCTACTCAGGTTAAGTATTTTCATGGATATGTGATACAGATAAAACTACTCTACAACACCATGGATGCTAAAACTACTGTCATAGGTAGAATATATATATTTTATAAACATGAATCTCATAGCAAATTCACACATAGCAGGTATTTCAGTACATAGAGCAGAAAGGCTAATCAATAAAAGTATCCGCTATTGCTTGACATAACAAGTTGTGCAAGAAAAATGGAAAATATGGCACCACAATATGTTCTCTTGCAAGGGAAGCGTTGAATTTATGCTATCAATCTTTCCAAATGTTCACCGCATTATTAGCAAAGAAACAACATCAGAAAAATCAGAGCAAATTACCAGCGTGAATGAGTCAGGGAGGAGCCAAATGAGATTCATCCAACAATGGAAGGGGCCAATCTCCCAGACCCACATGGTGTGGGCTATCTACTTACACATGCTGGAGAAATACATCTGCAACATCTATCATATGTGAATGTCAACAGAAGCTATGACACTATCATGTACATTCGACACCCTATGAAATGCACAACAACTAAAATTAAGCGTATTAATTTGTTTTCATTCTTATGAAGCTCTAAGTATAGATAAATAGTAGCTATAAATCATTTAAAAAGAGGACATGTAAAGTCTAGAGAGTCAAGTAACACTTCTAAAGGGTCAAGCTCAGAACCAATGAATGGCAGATGTGTTCAACAACATTAATTAAACTAAATTGTCCTAGAGCAGGACCCAATAGATTTGTTAATTATATCAATTCTATAGCTAAACAGAGTTAACAGTGCCGATTCATAGCTAAATAGTACAAGAAATCATAGCACAAACCAGGGTCAGATGACCACCAAAGATCAATCCCTCATCAGCGTGATCGTAGTAGTATGATTAGAGAGCAGGAAGAAAAGGTTTTCGTGAGAATGTAATATAACTTACATCCACAATATGGAAACCAGGAAGAAATTGTATTATTTGAATGAACTACAGAAACTGCGAGTAGTAGAATGCTGCTGAATTTATAAAACCGACAGGACACTCCTCCCCAGTTATGATGATCCGTTGGCGTATATTGCCTTTAAGAGTGATGCTTGGAAATGAAGGAAACAAGAAATCTTGAATATTGTTGCCTTGTTGCTATAGGCATGACTCGTTTGTGAAGATGTTCCATGACAAAAAAGAGCACTCTATGGCCGGCTGACTAATC
Organism: Triticum aestivum; assembly: GCF_018294505.1. Classification (NCBI taxonomy): domain Eukaryota; kingdom Viridiplantae; phylum Streptophyta; class Magnoliopsida; order Poales; family Poaceae; genus Triticum; species Triticum aestivum. The sequence goes on from NC_057813.1 coordinate 62,173,619, forward strand.
CCCACCGTCGTTAGTCGGTAATGGATGTCCCCAATGGTAACCGCATTGCAGTATTGACTAATGTATAGGAATAGAGTCATTTTACAGTGCATCCGGACGATATGGACCGTCCGTTGGAGCGAATTCGACGGTCCAAATCCGATGCAATACGCTGATGTCACGTGTATTATATCAGAACCCAAGGGGCATTTTTACGAGAAAAAATATTTCGAACTGATCTGATTTTCCCTCCCAAATATTTCGAGGGTATTCTCGGTATGAATTTCAGGGCTTTTTCGGTTTGATTTTTATCCCGTTCGCGAGGGTTTATTCCTCGCCGCCGCTAGGGTTTTAATCCTCGCCGGCAGGATCTAGCCGCTCATTGCGGCCCCTCCCTGCCTCGTCGCCGGTAGGATCTAGCCGCGCGTCGCGGCCCCTCCCTCCCTCGTCGCCGACAGGATGTAGCCGCGCGTCGCGGCCCCTCCCTTCCTCCACCACAATTACCTCGCGATCTCACACCACCTTTTCAACGAACACTAGAGAAGGCCCATTGCCCTCCCCGTGGCGGCCACCAGCGAAGGGTCGACACCATCCCACCTCCTAGTCCTCCATGCGGGTGCCTATAGCCACAAGGTTATAGGAAACCTCTTTCCCACACCCCAATTGGTTGTTTGCGTCCTCTACATATCATTTCTCAGCCATGGCTACAGCTTTGAGCTGGCCATGCATCTCGTCCGATGGCAAGGTGGTTGGGTATGGATCATGTTCTGTGGGATTAGATGAAGCCGGCCGCCAGCCTCGACGGCCAGCCCCATTCGTCCAGCCCCGACTGCATGATCTATGAACATTCAATCGTTGCATTCAACATGTATTGTTTCAATTTGGCTAATAGGTGAGATTTGGAGATCAATAGAGATGATAAGCTATTAATTTTAGAATGTACTATAAACAATTCATAGCTTATGTTGCTAAATATTTATGATGCTCGCTTCTTCTTGTGCAATTGCTGGACTGGGATCAACAGACTTGGCATGTGCTTTATATGAAAAATTAGATTCACATGGGATATCCACCTTTTCAAGATTGTTGTTAATTCTTATTATGATGTTTTAGCCTTCTTAAAGGGGGAGTAATGGTCCTTGCAAAAAGCAGAGAGAAAGGAATGAGCATTTGATTCTTCCATATGTTGAATTTCATTCTTCCTGTTTAGTTATGTCCAACATTTGTTACATGCACACACTTGACATGGTTTGTACAAGTAGTAATTTTTCCTCTGTTTTGCACGGCTATGACAGAACATGCTATGTGATTCCCTGAGGCAAGATGGATGTACCATGGCCACACCACTGTGCTCCTGAAGGTGATCGCTTCAATTCAGTGTTGCAGCACCTGCAGAGGCCCCATATGGTACGTGCTTTACTCTTGTTATCCTATGCTCTATTTTTTTGGCTTTGCGGCCTGCCTATGAGACATAGCTGGGATTGCGTGTTGAATCAGGCAATATTTTTGACTTCTGTTGTGAGGCTATGCTCATGCTCGTACCTTTCTCTCTCGTATGATAATAGACATATCATAATCCATTACTCTTCTAGGGTTGCCCCAGGCACCATTACTATCACATGGCAGTAAAAAGCAAATATAGATTTCTACGAGATCCCGTACAGACCAAATTTATTTCAAGCAAAATATAGTAACCAATATTATTGAAGTTTTACAACTTGACTCATGTGCGATGGACTAAGAACACGTCTAGGAAACCTTATTTGGGACTAAAACCCAACCACACCCTACTCTATCGCTTTATGGCCAAGTGAACACTCCACACTTCTGGACTAACTGCTTGCATCTTCCTCGTCTTCAACCGCAACTGCATCTGATAGCCTAGCATGGTACTGCTTGAACCTATTCCTGTATTTCATTTTGTTGTAGGGTGAATCTACAAGCACAACAGGTAGCTCTTTTCTGAATTTCTCGATGTACGCCTGCATGCAAGGATATGTTAGTATCGTTCCTTTACCTTCAGAAAATGACGTAATTTTAGGTGTTACTCAACGTACTTCGTCATATTGCTTACTCGGTTTTAGTCCCGTAAATAATTCGATGTTCTTCAGCATGTACAGTGCACAACATGAACTGCAACATTTTATGTTGTTAGATCAACATTTCAGATATTAACAATCTAAAACAAAAACAAAAGCTAATATTTTTGACTGATGTTTCATCGGATTTTGGCACATTAATGTTTCGTACTGGCCATTGCGTCACGATAATGTCTTCCCATGCATTGCTTTCTATCCCATTGACTCGCCTCGCTGCTCTCAGATGTGCTTCCATCTCACGTACTTGCAAGCCCAATGGGATGAGAAGTTGCCTACGACTAATACATACATACGTTGTCAAATCCTTTGTTATAATTAAATATGTTGAAATTCTCACCATGTTATGTACTTCTTTGGGTACCATACAGTGGAAAAGTGAATCAAGAACCTGAATCTCCTTCCTTCGGGGGTTTACGACCACAAGTAACCAGTGGGCGTTTTGGCTGTTCGTAGGTAGGAAAACCTGGATTGCACACATAATTAGATCAACGTGTATAGTAATAAAAAAATCTGTTCAAAGTCAGGTTAAAATACCATATCATGTTTCAGGTAGCTGGTGCCTTGTGTTGTTCCAGGAATGCCTGCCTAAGCGTCCTCGTAGCACTCCTCTATCCTACCATCTCTTTCGAGCTTAGCGACGCCGGCCACCCTCTCAATGTAAACCAGTTGGCCGTCCCTTGTGTCAATTGGGTCATCATGAGGCATGAGCTGGATCGCAGCATCAACCACCTACAACAATAATCAAGTTAATTGTATTGTACAAAAATGAAACTTCATAAACTAATTTGTGAAATATCTTACTTCGTCACCCAACCATACGGCTTCTTCAGATCCATCTTTTTGGGTGAGGCATTGCAAATGCTTCGATAGCACGACAATGTCATCAACTAAGACCATTTGTTTTTCATGATTTGTACTGTTGATCAGTGACGCCACGAAATCCTGTCGAACCACATCTAGCTGGTCCCTCTGGGTTTCAGTAACTTCTGACCTCTTTTTTAAGTTGCTAGAGCCGGGTTTCCTCTTTTTATTGTCCGTGTCCTCGGAATCATTTGTAGACTCTAATGGAGTCTTGTTTTTCCTTTTTTTCTGCTCAGTATCGTACGAAGCATACTCGTCATTCTTAAATAATTGCAATACCACATTTTTCTTTTCACCCCCATGATTTGGTGGCATCGATTCAACCACACTTACTTCTTGCTGCTTTCGAAAGGATTCATCATGGCTGTCATCATCTGCGAAGGCACGGGGCTCTTCGGGCTCTCGCGATCCCGTAGCCTTCACAGAGTGCTGCTTACTCCATATGTTGAACGGAATCTGTCATACGAAATAAACCGCATGTTAGCCTTTAGCAGATTCTTGCTCAATTATAGGTAAAATGTGCATCACCTGGAATTCTTCAAGGCTTGTGGTGGCTTTGGAATGCATTTGCTTATCCAAACTAGGAGCACCCTGGATATCATCCACCTCTTTCAAAAGCTTATGAATACCACTGAGATCCTGTTTGAGTTTTCTTTCAGCTCTTTCTAATGCTTCATCCTGTACGTGGAAGATCACATGTTATTTCTGAAACGACAATGATTGTTTCATAATTAAGTTAACATGCGTACGTCAAACTCTTCATCAAGGTTCTTCATTGGGGGCTCCATGTCATCATTTTTTATTCCCTGCTTACAATGGTGCTTAGCAGCGACCTCCGTGACATCATTTTGTTTCCCCTGGTCAGAAGCCTGCTCAGCATTCTCAACAGAGGCCTCCATTGGGTGTGAAGGTGCCCCGAGGTCAGAAAGATGTATGTCCTCCAGTCCTGGAAATATTCCGTCGCGTTTTGTCTTTAAAAAATACATGTTAGTCTGGGGTGTTTTCATAGTAAACTAATTTAGAAAAAACCTTGTACACGTAAATTTCCAATTATATATACTAATCTCATAATTCTAGGCTTACGTTCAATTCTTTGATGAGGTCCTCTGTGAGCTTGCCATTTGTATGGGTACGCCTAAGGCACTCATCCATTTTCTTTTCAAGGGTGCACATCCTATCAACTTGTTGTGCACCAGCCTCCCGCACGAGGGAGGCAACTTCTTGCAAATCAGTCAATACACGTCCGACGAGTACCTTAATCTGAGACTTTGAAACAGTTAGAATCATATAACTTCATACTAGTTGCAATGTTACAATATATATTGGGTGCCTGATGTAACTCATTTACCTGAGCGCCAGTCTTCGGTTTGGCCAGCGTACCATCTCGTGCTGGAATGAAAGGCCTCATCAGGTCCTCAACATACTGCAGTTTAGTGTCGTTAGTATGATTTAGAAAATATACATGTTACATAATCCAGGCAATGTGCTGACATTTTACCTCTCCAACTCCCAGATAATTATTCTGGATTATATTGTCAACCTTTTTTGCCTTCTCCTCGCTCCAGTTCTGGATCAGCGGCCTTAACCTTGATTCATACGAGATGCTAGAGTCCAATTGGTGCACTCTGAACTTCTCGTAGTACCATGTCTGCATGACAACAAAAGCAGTTTACAAATATTCTCGTACATTATGTAATGTATGTTAGGTAAGTGATAATTGTACTACTACGAGTTACCTGCAGCAGTGGTAGATTCCCCTCCAGAATTGCCTCACCATTTACAAAATTCTTCACGCTATCCATAAGATAGTCAAGCGTTAGCTGTCCAAGATTTGTGCCCTTTATCGTCTCAACGTTTCTAACAATCCCAATATATTTGTTATCCACATACTCCTCTTTTGTTCGGCATACATATTTGCCTATGGTGTACAAGACAAATGGCCTGACAAAATTTGGTGTGCTGTCGCCTTTCATCTTGGCTAGCAATCCTTTGAAAGTTATTTTGGTGTCATTACGGTCTTTCAGTTTCTTCCACAACTCCATATTATCATCAAGATTTGAAGGGACGTGCTTCTTCCCATGGCAGGGCATGCCTGTTATATGCGCTACATCTTCTAGTGTGATCCTACATGGTCTCCCGTTGATGATAAAGGCATCCTGCTCTGCATCATATGAATTAGCGATGGCCATGCACAGTACACGTCTGATTTTGATGCTAGGTGTCTTGAGAAGTCCACCCAGTCCTATCAACTGGATGTACATCCTTTGCTGCGTGTTTAATCCCTTTATGAACTCCTCATATGGCGGCAAAGAAGCATCCTGGGTTCAATGGATGTGCAAGTGTGATTAGATTCAGCATGGTATACAATTTAAACACTCATACAGACGAATACAGCTTATATATACCAACATAAAAATTGTGCTCTACGCTACTTCATGAGGTAATTTGTTTACAAGCAAGCTGAGTTCCATGAATGTGCAAATACTAGCATTAGATTCAGCTTGGTTACGTTTGAACGGTCATATAAGGTAATCTCCATTGCAAGGCGCTGATCTGAAATAAAATCAAGATTCGAAAATAAAAAACTATCCAACCGTGGTCTCCTCAACTCTAGGCGCTAATCATGGTCAGTAGTATGGAATTAAAACATGGGCCATCGATGCCTTCCATAACTCGTGCGGAAGGAAAAAAGAAGGCAAGCGCCCGCTGCCCTAATTGGCATCGACAAGACCAGAACCTAAGATTTAGCCTGGAATTAATCAATGAACTGCCAATCTGGTAGGAAACAAATCCTAGCGCCCTCCCCTAACGCCCCCAACTTAATTTGTTTAAAAACATGCTGAGTTACATGAATATGCAAACAACGAGTGGGGTTGCAGCAAGAGAGCATGGGATTAAGATCGTGGCACGAAAAATAGCAGCGGCTGCAGCAGGAGATCGTGGGGAGTTACCTGAGGATTCATGTTTGGCTCCGTCGTTCGGTCTTGCTGGATTCCTGGGTTGCTCCGTCCTTCGGTCTTGCTGCTTTGGGCGGCGCAGAAGGACGAACTATGATCTATGAGGTTTCAAAGGATCCCTATTTATAGGGATCGTAACAACCCGGGCATATATCCACGTATAGATTTCTTCGGTTGGAGGAAATCAAGGGAGGAGACCCACCTGGTTGAATATTAGGGGGGGCGTGGAGAGTTTATCAAAGGTAAGTTATGGTGTAAAAAAACTAAGGTAAGTTGTGTAACAACACTTAGGTCTCCTGAGAATCACGATCGTCAAAAAGATATAGTTCCCGTTTCTTTGAAAAACAGCCAAAAGAACTGGACCACTTTTATTATTGGTTATATGTAAATCACTGGACCTCTTTTAGGATGAAAACTGGTTCTAAAGTCAACTAGGATTGATTGTTCACACGTGAAGTATTTTCCTCTCTCTTGTGAAGCTATTTTATTGCCCATCCGTGCTCATACCTTTTTTCCTCGTATATGTGAGACCAAAAATTGTTGATAATACTGAATCATGTCTGGTGCTGCTCAAGATGGCACGACACCATGGTTTTCGCTTCGGTGAGATTTCGATGAAATAACTGAATTTCATTCATTTCAGCACTCACTGCAATATTTGCCTTTCGGCCAAAATATTTCAGCCTCACTGAATTTCGGCCAAAATATTTCAGCACTCGCTGAAATTTTTCTGGAACTTCTAACTAGCGATGTTAAAAAAATTCTGAAACTTCTAACTAGCGACGTAATTGTTCTGAATCTTGTCCAGACTCCGACGAAACTTAAATATAAATTTAAGAATTCAGTTAACCTTCCTAAGCTTCAAATTCTTGTCAAAAGCAAATATATGTTTCAGCGTCTCCCATGCAGACCAAATTTATTTCAAGAATAGTATTTGGAACCAGTACTGTGAAGTATTACAACTTGATTAATCCGCACTGGACTAAGAACATGGCTAGGAAACCTTCTTCGGGACTAAAACCAAACCACACCCTACTCTACCGCTTCATAACCAAATGTACACTCCATATCTAAGAATGGACCATTGCTGGACTAAATGCTTGCATCTTCATGATCTTCAATCGCAGCTGCATCCGATAGGCTAGCATTGTACGTCTTCAGCCTTTTCATGGACTTCAATTTGTTGTAGGGCGAATTAAGAAGGACAACAGGCAGCTCTCTTCTATAATTGTCGATGTATGCCTGCATGGGAGGATATGTTAGTATCGTTCCATATGTTTACAAAATTGAGAGAATTTTAGGTGTTACTCTGCGTACTTGGTCATAATGCAGTCTAAGATCTTCTCCCGTAAAGAATTCGATGTTCTTCAGCATGTAGAGTGCACAAGAAGAACTACAACAATTAATTCTGTTAGCAGCATTTCACGTATTAACAATGAAAAACATAATTAGAAGCTAATACTGTTGACTGACTTGTCATCTTGTCTTGGCACAGGCACATGCTTTACTGTCCATTGGGTCACGTTAATGTCTTGCCATGCATGGCTTTGTGGTCCATTGATTCGCAGCGATGCTCTCAGATGTGCTTCCACCCCACGTATCTGCCAAAGTCCATGGTATGAGAAGTTGCTCACGGTTCATGGCTAGGTATGATGCTAAATCCTGTGTTATATTGAAAGACGTTTAAAATCTCACCACGTGAACCACTTGTGTGCGTTCTAGGTAGCCGAAAAGTGAATCAAGAATCTGAATCTCCCTCCTTCTGGGGTTTACGACCACAAGGAACCAGTGGGTGTTCGCCATGTTCGTAGGCAGAAAAACCTGGACAGCAAAGATGATTACATCAACATGCATAATAATTAGAAAAATAAATGTGTTTATGTCATGGTGAGATGGTACCAGATCATGTCTGAGGTAGTTGTCTCCTTTTGTTGTTCCATGACTGCCCGCCAAAGCGGCCTCGTGGCAGTTCTCTACCTTACCATCTCTTTCGAGCATAGCGACGCCGGCCACCCTCTCAATGTAAACCAGCTGCCCATCCCTTATGTCATTAGGATGATCATGACGCATGATCTGAATCACAGCATCAACCAACTAAAACAAAATTCAAGTTAATTGTGGCATTCAAAAAAAATTCAAGTTAATTGTACTGTGCAAAAGAAAATTGATAAACTAATTTGGGCAAATATCTTACTTCGTCACCCAACCATTTGTCATCTTCGCCTACATCTGTCATGGTGAGGCATTGCAAATGCTTCTGTTGCAGAACAATGTCATCAATTACCACCAATTGTTTATCAAGATCTGAGGTGTTGATAATTTCGGCCACATAACTCTGTCGAAACTTGTCAAGGTTGGTCTCCAGCGTCGAAGCACCTGTGTCTGTATCTTTTAAATTGCTTGCACGGTTTTTCCTCTTTGTATTCTTTGTGTCCTTGGAATCGTTGGTAGACTCCGATGGAGTCCTGTTTTTCTTTCTCTTCTTATCACTATCGTACAGAACAAAATCTTCATTGCACAATAATGAAGATGCCACTCTTTTCCGGCTGCTCGCACGAGTTGGTAGCATGGAATCAACCCCACTATCTTGTCGCTGCTTTGCTAAAGAATCATCATAGTTGTCCTCATCAACTGGGAAGACATGGGGCTCTTCCGGCTCCCTTATTCCCTTAGCCTTGGCAGACCGGTGGTTGCTTTTGGTACCTGCCTCTGCACCCACCTCAATACTGACATCTTCATCATCTTGATTTCTTCTTTCTTCAGTCTTTCGCACATTCTCATTGTGCCTCAAATTCAGAGGATCCTGTGATTCGAAATGAAGCACTTGTTAGCTTGCAATCTGCGCGAAATAAAAAAAACAAAACCAGTTAACTGTAAAATGTGCATCACCAGGAAAGCTTCAAGGCTTGTGGTGGCTTTGGAATGCTTTCGCGAATCCAAACTCGGAGCACCCTGCGATGCATCCACCTCTTTATAAAGCTGTGAAACATTCTTGAGACTCTCCTTGCAAGCTGCAGCAACAGCTCTGTCTTCTTCATCCTGAACGTGGAAGATCATATGTTAGCTACGAATCTGCGTTAACTTAAAACAAAATCAGTTAGATGTAAAATGTGTATCACCATGAAAGCTTCAAGGCTAATCTTGGCTTTTGAATGCTTTCGCGATTGCAAACTAGGAGCAGGCTGCAAATCTTCAGATACGTTCTTCTTGGGGGCATCCATGTAATCTTTTTGTATTCCCTTAGCAGAAATGCCTTTGGCAATGACCTCCGTGTCATCTTTTTGTTTTTGCTGGCGAGTAGTATTCTCTCCTGGGACCTCCATTGGGTCCGCAGGTACTCCCAGGTCAGATAGCTGTATGTCCTCGACTCCTGGGCGATCAGCATCAAATATTCCATAGCGGTGGTTCTTTAAAAAAATGTGTTAGTGTGGAGAGTATTGACAGTAAAATTATTTATAGAAACTCACAATGGTATACTTACATTGAATTCTGTGATGAGGTCGTCCGTGCGTCTGCCGTTCGCAAGGGTACGCCTAAGGCACTCGTCCATTTTTTTCAAGGGTGCACATCCTATCAAATTGTTGTGCACTGGCCTCCCGCACAATGGAGACAACTTCTTTCAAATCAGCCAATACACGGCCCATGAGTGCCTTATCCTGCAAATTACAAGCAGTTAGGAGCATATGACTTCGATTGTACTTGCAAAGTTACAATATATATTTGTGCGTGATGTTCATCATTTACCTGGCCGTCATTCTTTGGTTTGACCGGCGTCCCAACTGGTGGCGGATTGAAAGGCCGCAGCAGGTCATCGACATACTGCATGTTAGTGTCGTTAGTATCATTCAAAACATATGGTACATAATCCAGGCACACAGTACTAACACTTTACCTCTCCAACCCCTATATATTTTTGTTGATTATGTTGTCAACCTTCTGTGCCTTCTCGTCACTCCAGTTTTGGATCAGCGGCCTTAACCTTGATGCATACGAGATGGTAGAGTCCAATTGGTGCACCCTCCACTTCTCGTAGTACCACGTCTGCATTACAACAAAAACAGCTTAGACAATTTTCCATAAAATTAAATGTATGGTATGTTAATAATGATTGTATTACCTGCAGCAGTGGTAGGTTGCCCTCCAGATTTGCTCCACCATTTACAAATTTCCTGACGCTAGCCATAAGATGGTCAAGCGTAAGCTGTCCAAAATTGGTGCTCTTTATTGTCTCAACGTTTCTAACAATCCCAAGGTATCTGTTGTCCACATACTGCTGTGTTGTCGGGCATACATATTTGCCTATGGTGTACAAGACAAATGGCCTGACAAAATTAGGTGTGCTGTCGCCTTTCATCTTGGCTAGCAATCCTTTCAAAGTTACTTTTGTGTCACTGGGGTCTTTCAGTTCCTTCCACAACTCCAAAGTATCATTGTGATTTGAAGAGACGTGATTCTTCCCCATGCAGGGCAGGCCTGTTATATGCTCCACATCTTTTAGTGTGATCCTACATGGTCTCCCATTAATTATAAAGGCATCCTGCTCTGTATCATATGAATAAGCGATGGCCTGGCACAGTAGACGTCTCATTCTCATGCCAGGAGTCTTGAGAAGTTCACCCAGTCCAATCAACTTGATGTACGTCAGTTGCTGTGTGTTTAAATCTTTTATGAACTTCTCGTATTGCAGCAAAGAAGCAACCTGAGTTCCCTGAATGTACAAATAGTGTGATTAGATTCTGTATGGTATTCATTTAAACACGCATAGAACCGACTAATCTATGCCAATATCAAAATTGTGATCTACAGTACTGCATGAAATCATAGAGCTTCTGGGCCATATAATGAACACCAGACATAGAAAAACAAGCTATCTCTGTCGGCAAATTGACTGATAATAGTATTGATTTTTAGTAGAAAGAGCAGACTTTGGTCTATGTACACTACTAAAGTTTCAGGCGTCACGCTTACGAAAATAATTGCATACATGATCAGAAGATCAATAGTTTATAGATAATCTCGAAAAAGGAATGTAGCAGTTCCATTGCAAGCATTCAAGAGCACATACTCCTTAGTTCCGATCAGATTAAAAAAGATCAATTAGTAAAGACCATGCAAAATTAAGGGGAATCACCAACAGTTTCAATCACTGGAGATTAAGAACTCATTTAGAAAGCCTATGCCAAAAAATTAGCAATTTCCAAATTTTAAGGCATATAAACAGAGACGATAACCCTGATTTTATTGCACATCTAAGTCCTATGTCATTGATTTTAGGCTAAGATTCGTGCAAGCCTTTTTTGTCATTTTTTCTTTTCTTTCTAGACACACCCATCTCCCTTCGGTAAAATAGGGAAAATTATGGGATTGCATGCAGACTTGGGAAGGAGGGAGTATGGAGAATACAAGGATCTCGATCGTTACCAGAGGATTCTCTCGATGGCGACCGGCTCCATTGCCGTTTGCTTTCATCTTTTTCTTCACCAGCTTCTCCGACGTGCCCTTCTCTTTCGTTGGCTTCTCTGACATGCCCTTCTCATTCATCTCAGGATTTGTCGATGCAAGCTTTGAAGATGACGGCTCCGTCGGTTTCACCGACCTGGGAGCTACTTTGGGCGGCGTGGGCTGGTAATTCGGTGTAGTCATGGAAGGCTAGGTATGGGAGGCATGGGGTGGGAGGCGTGGGGTGGAGTATTTATAGGGGATTTGGGATCTCACGAAGAGGTAGTTTTAGATCACGTAATGTTTTTTTGGGCGATGCTATTGTGTGCGCGCTCGCTCTAGCTAGTGATTTCCAACTAGACAGGCTTTATTAGGTGACCACATCCAAACAGGAATCCCTTTAAATTAGGAAGGAGAGAGATAACTGAAGAGATTTTACAGAGAATATCTTACCTGCCCACGTTGAAATCAGGGGGGCATAGAGATTAGAGGGGAGATCTCTTTAGGCCCACCTGAAAATCAGGGGGCAGAAAGATTAGAATCGTGGGGGAGAGAGAGATTGGGATCAAGCGTTGCTAGGCTCACTCGTCAAAGAGCGTTTTCGGTTGTTATTTTATAGCAAGTTTTTTTGAGATTTTTTTTATCAACTTAATCTCAACCGTGAAGTGTTTGGGCTTCTTGTGCTTTCTTATATGGGCCTATTACAATGGGATGAGCCCATTTTAAATGAGAACATAAGAAAGAAAGCGAGGACTCCAACAGGCGGGAGGACTCCAACAGGCGGGACGAGCCCCGTCCCAATTATTTAGGACGGGCATGCGCGAGGGCGCTTCGTCCTCACTGCCACGACTCTCCAAAAACGGTTCCTCTGCCTCTGCGTCCTCTCGATTCCCTCTTCCTCTGCGTCGCCCACTCTCCCAACAATTTGGCTTCTGGAATGGTGAGTTATCCTTCCTGTCAATTTTGTTAGTAGTTCTCCAGTAGCAGCACATACGATGGCCTTCTTCTTGTCAATTTCTTGTTCTCCTGCTTCTTTATTTTGTGCGCACAGATTCAACTGCCTTCAACATGTAGTCCGTTGCCTTATGAGAATTTTGCACACAGATTCATCTGCATGCAACATCTAGTCCGTTGTCTTGTCAATTTATTGTTTTTCTCCTGCTTCTTTAGTTTGTACACACAGATTCATCTGCATGGGCGATGAACAATTCATAGATACATGTTTATTCTTGATTGTTGATGCAGTTGTTTAGATAAATATTTCAAGAGCGTAAATTTTGATTGTTAATTCGCATATACTCCCTCTGCAAGGAAATATAACAACTTTTGGCTCACTACTTTAGTGATTTCTTTATAGAGGGAGTACATGTTTAGTTTAAATTGTTCATGCACTTGTTTACATAAACTTTCAATAGTGCCAGAATTACTATACTATCTTTCATCTCGGCTTATTGTTATCATGTTATTGTCATGATTCATGTCTTATACTGGTTTCATCAATTACAGTCCTTCGGCATGGCGTTCGTGAAAGATTATGCTGTCAGGGCAGATGGAAATACCGTAATTTTTGTGAAGTACACGAACAAGGCTAGCAGTGTTGAGTACTGCATTCGCAGATTCAAATACTGGCTGCAGAACGACGACCAGAAGATAGTTGCACTGGATGTGGAGTTCACCTGGCCTCGTGGTCCAACACAGACGGCTGCCGTGGTCCAGTTATGCGTTGGCATCTATATCCTCGTGTACCACATAAGCGTTGCTGATGAGCACTGCGGCCTGCTTGCCGCCTTCCTGCTCGACGAGGAGTACACCTTTGTTGGGGTGGACATCAACAATGACGAGAAAAAACTCAAGCGTGTTGGTCTGGTGGTACGAAACTTTGTGGATATCCAGAATTTGTGGAGAGTGCCTGATCCAGTGACGATTAAGCCGAAGTATGGCTTGGCTGACTACGCTGGTTCCATCATCCACCACAGCTACAACAAGATGAAGGATGCTATCACAGAAGATGACCACCATATATGGGCAGAAGCGCCCTTGCCCTTGAAGAACATCTATTATGCTTCCAGGGACGCGTATGCCACCTATGATGTATACAGGCGACTGGTGAACTTCCAAAAGGGGTTCGAGAGTCTGTGCCAGCATCTCGCCAAACCATCTAGGCGGTCGAGGAAGTCCGGAAGGAAAAATGAATCAAACTAAAATGTTTCTTCTATTTATCTACTGATAGTCTGTAAACTTTATTATACTGCTAGTAAGTTGCAAGTTCAAATTTCTTGCAAGTTGAATCATCCTTTATTCTAGCTGTCTTGCCTAATTTGATCCGCATTCAAGAGATATTATACTTAAGACGTTTATTTTGTTTCGGTTTCACTAGCTATGATACAGAATGCGATAGCCATTTTTACCAAAAAATTATTTCAGATTTATAATGAATATTGTTCTCAACTGGGTTTGAATAGAGAAAAATTATTTTTTAATTGCATAGAGAAAGTTTATATTTTTTTAATCAAAAGAAGGGCCGCCCTCCCTGATTTTCCATTAACAGAAACCACATGGTCTTTGAAGCCCCTGATACAAACTACAGCTAGAAACTAAAGTAATCAACTAGCAGCACAAATTATACATGGTAGCAAACCCAGCCAGACTTAACATCAAGGTCCAAAAAATAAGACTACGGCAAAGGACAGAAAATATAGCTGAGAGATGCACCGGCGACACCGTAGTACCCCGTGACTCCACACTTGCGATGAACTGTACAATTCACCTGCTACATGCTCTAGCCTGTGCATATAGACCATCATCACCTATTTGTTTATCACCTTCATCTGCAATATAGACCATCCCATGATCAACAAGCAAATTAGCTAAACAAGAATCATAAGATCACTATACCATTTATTTTGTAATCTCACATTATTCCCGCATTACCAAAGAGTGAAGAACACAAATGATGCCCTTCCCGCATGTCCAACGCAAACACTCATAGGTAGTTCTACCATCTTAACTCTATGATTTAAATTATTAATAAACCCCCCTTAAAGATTCCATTTGCATTACCATCGTTCATGATTATAGCCAGGAAAACAGCAGCCAATAAAGCAACCACCTGTGTAAGCCCTATTTTGAGTCCTGAATAGGACCCAATCCTAGCATTTACTCTAACTGCAACGTGTCCTCCTCTCATAGTCATCATCACCCAAGACAGAATGAAGACGTAACCCCATAGATGCATAACTGCTATCAACATAGTTTTCGCACCATACCTAGTGTAAAGGACACTCTTGCGTTGTCGTGCTACTTTTGTGGCTCCTCAGTCAACATGTTCATAACCACCTCGATCTGAAGATCTTCACGGGTGGTGGTCTTGAAACCGAAAAGAACGGCTTTATGAACCTTGAGCTCTTCACTGTCAACAAAATCACTCCAACCCTTGCCGAAGATGATGCGGCCATCATCACACTTGTGGTACTTGACTGGCATGAAAATGTCCTTGCACAGCCGAATGCCAGCAAGCCCATCTCTCGGTATCTCCCCATCTCCTGGGGTCTTCAGGGCGTCGACAACTTTCACCGGTAATCTCTGTATGCACCATCATAGGAAGAAAAATTATCGAATATGTGAAGGAGTAGTAAACAAAAGGATCTTCACCTACATCTACATATATTACATAAGGATCTTCAGTTATGGGAAACAAAAGGATATGCAAAAACACACATCAGTGTATTCACTGGTTTCAGCTACAATAGCATATCATTAATCTTTCTCTCCATGAAAAAACAAAGAAAATTGCATAAAAAATAAAAAATACTAGTACACCAAAAACATACCATCGTCTTTCCTGCTATGTTCGACTTGGTGAAGCGGTTGACAAAGAATACACCTATATAACCTTTCTTCATCGCCAAAAGGTCATGTAGGTTACACTCCTCTTGCTTCGTCAGATTAATTTCCTTTGTTATGACAGCTGATTCTAGAGGATTATGCTCTTTTTTTTGATCGCATGTCCTTGGCAGGTTGCAACAGTACACCATAGGAATGTCTTCAGTCAAATCGAAGGAGACAAGGTCACCTTCTCGCAGGTCGAAGTCTTCAACAAACCTGCACCAATTTTCAACACCGATGATCGCCCTTGAATTCCCTTTGTACACGCCAAAATCACATGTGCGGCTCCCTCTCGCTTGAAAAAGCAATGAACTGTCTGGGATGGCACTGAACTGGTGCCATGCGTAGCATGGCACGATCTCTAGATGTAGAATTAAATTGCTATCTATTTCCTACATTTTGTTAATCTTCAAAGTAGAGGGGAACAAACACAATACAAGTAAAAATTGACATGGTTATTTATACCATAGCTGAAGTGTCCCCATCTAGCCTGATGGTAAATGTCAACCCATCAGCATCGGGCCTGTTGCAGTCTTGTCGACAGGTTATGCACTAAACAAAATAAAATGAAGAAAAGCAAAGGATTAGAATTTAAGAAATGGGCTTATGAATGTAAACACACTAGGCAACAATCATACAGTATAATCAACAAAGGTACTACATCAGTAATCACCAATCATACACTTGAACTGCGCGGGTGGCTCGCCCTCCACTCCTCATAACTCTGCAACACAGCGCGTGCCCGCCGCACCACAGCTTGTTCAGACATGTCCTTCTCTTGATCCTCGACCGGCAGCATGGGCTCACCCCGAGCATCGACGTGCGGCATTGGCCCCTCCTCCTCTACATCACAGGTTGTGTTTAGTTGACTTGCAATCTAGGACTACAAGTTAATGGCTGCTTTACATGTCAGAATTTCTTGATATATCATTTGTTTCTCTTTGGCCTTGCCAAACAGCAACAATTCACTTTTATGGAAATTGATTTTGAGCCCAGACATTAGCTCAAAAGTCCCTAGAATGAATTTGAGATTTTTTACACTTTCCACCTCATCTTTGATCAAGAATATAGTGTCATCAGCATATTGTAGCATATTAATACTCTTGTCTTCTCCTTTACTTAACACCCCTTTAACCAGATCATGCTTCAGAGCATTATTCATTAGAATGGCTAAGGCATCAGCAGCTATGTCAAACAGTAAAGGTGACATAGCATCTCCTTGCCTAAAACCTTTAAAAGTTTTAAAATATGGACCAATTTCATCATTCACTCTAACTCCAACATGCCCCCCTCTCATAGTTTCCATTACCCAGTCACACCATTTATCAGGAAATCCTTTCATTTTTAACATTTGAATCATAAAGGGCCATTTTATTTTGTCATATGTCTTCTCAAAATCTACTTTGAATATTAGGGCATCTTCTTTATTCTTGTGGAAGGAATTCAAGGCCTCATGTAGTATTACCACCCCCTCCATTATATATCTGCCCTTGATAAAGGCAGTTTGGGTTCTGGAGATCACAAGGGCCACACATTTAGCCAGCCTGTTCATCAGTACTTTAGTAATGAATTTAAAACTGAAATTTAAAAGGCAAATAGGTCTAAATTTCTGAATTTGTTTAGCATCATTGGTTTTTGGGACCAAAGTGATTATGCCATAATTAAGTCTGGCAATATTGATTTCCCCTTTTGCAAAACTGTCCACTAGGGCTTTCAGATCCCACTTAACCACTTCCCAGAAATCTTGATAAAAATCAGCTGGGAACCCATCAGGGCCTGGGCTTTTGTTTCTTTTCATCCCAAAGACAACCTGATGTATTTCAGTTAGGGAAAAAGGTGCCAAAAGTTCCTCTTTATCCTGTGTTACCCAACCTATTTTCAGCCTAAAAAGGAATTTAATCCACTAGCCCAGCTTATAAGTTTTGGGCCCACCCTCCGGTTTCTTCCTGGATTCGCCACTGCACAATGCCAAAAAATTTCTAAGTTTTTAAAGAACCGTTTTATGATATTTGCTGCTATTGTGCTACGCATCTGCACTTGCTCATTGTTATGAAAACCCTAGAATACCGAAACCCTAGGAAAAAAATTACCGAGCAAGCTACCGATGTAGAAAACTTCCTTCAATCTCTGCATCGCCTTCCATCTAACCTCCGATTGAAAATCCTAACTATTTAATCTCCAACTTTGAAAACCATATCCAACTCCCAAAACGGCAACACAACAAGGAACAAAGAAGTCGAAGATTACAAGTTAGGGTTTCTCACTTCACCTAGTCGCAGGTAGTCGCTAGTTGCTTGCTAGCGGCCTCCCAATCTCACTCCGCTCTTCTGCTCCAACCGTCGAGAGCGGCGGTGGGGTCGTGGTGGGGTGGTTTGTGGGGAGGGTGGGGATGAGGGGGGCAGGGGTGTGTGGGCGATGGGGGTGATGAAACGGACCCTATCCGTGTCAAGCATAGAAAATAACATCCCATGGGTCCAGTTCGTAAAGAAACAACCAAACAGGCCCATAGGCCGCTTACCTGTCACAAAGTAAAACCCTATGTTACTAATAAAAAAAGACAAAGGAAAATCGTTTTGTCTAAAAAACAAAAACAAAGGAAAATCGTAAAAAAATAGGGAAATCCTTTTTGGGTGAGTTCAACGTGAACATGATGGTGAGAGGCTCAAGGAGGAGTTTTGTGCGTTTACAACACCCTTGTTTTAGAGAAAAAAATGCACCTTATAATGTCAAATTATAAAATCGTTATTAATAAGTGCTAAAAATTCCTAACCCCCCACGCGGGCTTCCCTCTCCTCTGATTCATCCCCCAATTCCACACTCCCTCTTCTCCCCCTCGCCGCCTCCGCCGGAGCCCCTTCCCTCGACCTCGCTGGAGGCCCTGCCCTTGCTCTCCGCCGGAGTCTGCCCCTCGACATCGTCGTGCGCCTGTGCCTCCTCCTCCTTGACCTCGACCTTGCCGGAGCCCCTGCCCTCGCTCTCCGCCGCCATCTCCCTCGACCCGCCTCGCCGCCGTCTCCCCCGACCACGCCTCTCCGCCGTCTCCCCCGACCCCATCTCTCTCCCTTCCTCTGTAAGCGCTCTCCCTTTCCCTCTTCTCTACTCTCTGTTAGTATGAACCCTAGCTATTTAGTGCTAGTTAGTATGAACCCTAGGCTATTTTTAGTGCTAGTTAGTTAATTACAATTAGTATTAACCCTATTTAACTAGGTAGTACGAACCCTAGTTAAAAAAATGGATACTTATATGGTAATTAGGGCAGTAGTTCCTATGTACTAATTAGTTAGTAAGAACTAGGTACTAATTAGGTATTAGTGATAATATTCGACGATGTACGGACTCATGAGATGATTTACTTTTGCTTATTGAATGCATGCTAATTTGAGTCCTATAAGATATTTTGAAATGTATATCTTGTGTTGCTCAAATAGGATATGTGCTTGCCCAAGTGGACGGTCATGTTTGCAGGTTACACCTCCGAGTGGCCTATGTTTTGCCAGAGTGTTGATTCATTTCCGTTCCGGCAATTTTCAGGCGCTCGATATGTCCTATTTTAGCAAAGGTCATGCCGGATTTTTCCATGAATTTTGGCATGACTTGTGCCAGAATATGTAGGAAATATCGAGTGCCCGGATTTGTGTGTTGAGTATCCTGGTAGTTGTCTTGATCGATTTTCAATTAATGTTTTAACTATGAACATAGGAAATGTCTGACGACGAAAAGGATTTCGGTATTTACAAAGACTGCGAAGATGAGTGCGGCCTATGCGACGGAATCTTACTAGATGAAGATAGGCGCTTCAACATCAAGCTGGACGAGAAATTTGAAGTGGATACAGTAAGTCATGACGACAAGTCTTTTTTCGTAATTAAGCATGACATCTGCTTCATTTGCTTCAACTTATATTTTTTTACTATTCTACTAGCGTATCCCCTTCCATGCAAGAGTTTTTGTATTGGATAAGATAGGTTTCAGTTCTATGACTACTATGGAGGTAAAGAGAGTTTATTTGAAGACTGAGCATGGTTATATTTTCCATGCAAAATTATACAACGAAGATGACTACACCTATTTTGGATGCAAAACATGGCGAGCACTATGCAATACTTATGCATTTGAGCCTGATATGGTTATCACCTTTGATATTTGTCCGGAAGATGATATTGAAGGTAATACCGACATCTGGGTCGATGTGCAGACGCCTCCAGTTCTACCAAAATGTGAGTTTCTCAACCATATTTATGTCTTTGATATTGTTTATTCAAAAATAGTTGACAACTAATTTCTATTGACAGCTTATTTCCAATCAAGCAAACATGTCCAGCGCTTGGTAGACAGGACCTACTACTGTCCCGGGGCTGAACTAAACTGCGAGGAGATAATTCATTATGTTTCATGGCTTGAGGATCTTCATACTGTCAAGACAAATTATTTTTCTGGACTTGCAAATCTTAGTACTCAAAATGTGCGACCAATAGTGTTCGTATTGAACTACGGTCACATGTATTTAGGAAAGATCGTAAGATTTTTACTATTTATACTCAGTGCATCTTTTGCATACATTATTTTTTAAGCTAAACTTCATTGCTAAGTATGTTACTATATAATGTTCTTCAACAGGGACTCCTGCTAAATGTTGTGCCTCATTGGATCGAGACTAAAGGTCAGATGAGAATTGTTAGCTTACGACCAAGATATCCTCACTACAAAAAAAAGACACATCCGTGACATTTTGGGCCGAACGAATTTTTTTCTGTCATACATATGACACTTCTATGACGATAATTGTGGCAAAACCCGATATCATCATAGATGTGGTGGGCTCCTACTTCTATGACAAAAAAATCATGACAGAAAATGGGATTTTCGTCCTGGGCGGGCCGAAGAGGCAGCTGCATGAAATTCTTTGGACCGTCCATGACGGAAAAAACTGTGGTAGAAGCGAGGGGGAGGAAAATTTCTGGGAGTTCCCGGTTACGGTGGGAGGTCGGGGGCCGAGTGATGCGCGTTTCTCTCATACACGTACGCGCGTGTGTGCGAGGCGTTGGATCTAACTGAACTTGAGCGAGGCGTTGGGCTCTAACTGAACCCGAGCGATTGCACTGGAGGCTATGTGTTACTGAACCCGAGCGATCGATCGATGGCTGTTAACTGAACCCAATTGAGTGATTCCTTCGCTACTGCTGCTAACTAAAGCCGATCGATTGGATGAACAGTGAGTGTTGCGAGGGGGGGGGGGTTGGATGAACAATGAACGGTGGGAGTGGATGAACATGACCCGTGGCGTTGCCTCTGGATGAACAGGACCCCGATCGATCGAGCCGGTTGGGGCTGGATGAACAGGACCCCCTTGGAGGGTTGGATGAACATGACGACCCCGTGGAGGGGTGTATGAACAGTAGATGGTGGAGGGGTGGATGAACAGTAACCCGTGGAGGGGTGGTTGAACAGGAGCCAATGGAGAGGGGTGGTTGAACAGTAGCCGGTGGAGTGGCGTGCGGTGGAGGCTGGATGAACAGGAGCCCGTGGATGAACAGTCGCAGGTGGAGGCTGGAGGAGGTCGATGGTGGATGAACAATAGCCCGTGGAGGCTGGAGGAGGTCGACGGTGGAGATGAATAGTATCTCGTGGAGTCCCGTTTTGCGGTACGCCACACCCCTCCCAATGAACAGGACCCCTGTTTCGACCGTAGCGCTCCAACACAAGTCCGTTTCATCCGTTTTGCGGTACGCCACACCCCTCCCGATCAACAGGACCCTCGTTTTGACCGTAGGAGGTCCATTTCGTCCATTTTGAGGTACACACACCCCTCCCGATCAATAGGACCCCCATTTTGACCGTACGAGGTCCTTCTCCTCCGTTTTGCGGTACGCCAGACCCCTCCCAATGAACAGGATCCCATTTCGAACATGGCCGGTCGAACACAAGGCCGTTTCTTCCGTTCTGCGGTATGCCAGGCCTCGTTTCCATCGTTTGTTCCATCCAAGCCCTCCCGATGAACACGACGACGCATTCCTTTCCGACCCAGCCGGTTGGCTCCCCATGAACACGACGACGACACTATTTCTCCGTTCTGACCCAGCCATGTACACGAGCCCTGGCCGTACGTATGCGCGAGTAGGCGTTCGAGACCCCGCCTGTATGTACACATACGTGGCCGTATTTTCTTTCTTGCACACTGGCCGTTGTACGTACGTGTACATGCTACATACGCGCCTCTACTACGACATGTGCGCGCCTCTACATCGACCAGTATATATGTACGTACACATTCGCGACCAGAATGACAATGCTACGTACGATTCGACCAGGTGGGTCCTGACTGTCATGCACTTCCTTGCGTGCGAAGATGTAGCTGGTGGGTCCCAGCAGTCAGGGGGGCAAATCGTTTTGTTTTTTCGGATGCACTTCCTTGCATGCGAAGATGTAGCTGGTGGGTCCCAACAGTCGGGGGGGCGAATTGTTTTTTTGCCCAGACGCACTTCCCTTCATAAGAAGATGTAGCTGGTGGGTCCCAGCAGTCAGGGGGCGAATCGTTTTTTTTTGCCCGGACACACTTCCTTGCGTGCGAAGATATAGCTGGTGGGTCCCAGCAGTTAGGGGGGCGAATCGTTTTTTGTGCCCGGACGCACTTCCTTGCGTGCGAAGGTGTAGCTGGTAGGTCCCAGCAGTCAGGGGGGAAACATTTTTTCGCGAAATACGGTCGCCCGTCCGGTGGGTCCCCGCTGTCAGGTGGAGGAATAATTATTTTGCACGTAATAAGGAGGCACTTCCTTGCGGCCGTCATGGACCCACCTGTCAGCCTCTCCACGTATAGTACTCTTCCGATGGAAGTCGGTCGTAGACCACATTGACCACGCCACGCTGAGAGCACCAGGGCGGTGGACGACGGCGAGGCCTAGGAAGGGGACGACACAGAGCCGGGGAAGACACGGAGTGGATGCCCACGCGGAGAGGAGTACGACTGTACGAGGGTTTACTGGTACGTCTGCCGTCGTCGGAGAATAACAACAGGTGTGTGTCAGTAGAGGGATGGCTAAGCCAGCGATGGAGTACGGTGGGGCGGTGAGGCCTACACGGCAGCACAACCGACCGCGGGGAGGAGGGAGCAGGCAGTCCCACCAGCGCTTGTTTGAGCGGCTGGAGCATGATGAGCAAAGATTGAAGAAGAACCACAGCCGTTGGATTGACATCTAACAGTCACTGCTCTCGTGTGTTGACTAAGTTGACAGGGCGTTGCGTGTGCGTCAACCTTTTTTTATGAAAGCATATGTGTCAACCTGTAGTAGGCGCACAAGTCAGCCTCAAATCTGTGGAAAACAACAGACATCCCATCTGCCATTATTTCTAATAATGTACATCCCATTTGCTAATTCTTAAGAATTTTTTTGGAGCCCATCTTCTTTTTGTTAGCATTACACCCCATATTGTGGCCACGGCTAAAAAGAATACAAAATTTTGCATATTTCGGTGCGGTCAACTGTTTTTAATCCAGAAATATCAATTCACATTCAAACTATTTTGAAAAATAATCTATATAAATATAAAATCCAAATAATTGTCCATGCATAAAAATCAATGGAATTTAAAATCTTGTAATGAAAAAAATTGAAACTAATTCCCGGTTTGATGTGTTTTAAAAATGTACAGCCCATTTCTGGGCAAACCGAATGAAACTCTCCTCGTCTTGAAAGATTTGCAGCCCAGTAGGGCCGATAAAGCAAGTAGACCTTGTTTGGGTATTTCTTTAAAAAAATAGAACTAGGCTAGCCATTTTCAGCAAGAAAAAAACACAACTGGGCTCATGATGTGGTAAACATAAATAAAACCCTGGCTAGACGGGCCACGGCCCCTGCACAACCCCGTCGCTAAAACTAGTATAAATAACAACTGCTTGTTCCTAAAAAAACTGCGCGACCTGCTGGGTCCCTGGTGTCAGCCGCTCGTAGTGAAATTCTCTCATTTATTGACTACGTTGACAACAGCGTGAGCCCTAGATGTCCAACCATTAGGAGGAACCATTTTTTTGGGCTTGTAATATAGAGGCACTTGCTTGCATACTGCCATGACGCTAGTGGGTCCCTACTGTCATCCTCTCCACGTACAGTCATCTCCTTGTTCCTCTCGGTTGTTGACGACGTTGACAACGCAAGAGTGCGGCGCACCGCGCACGGCGAGCGAACCAATGCCGCAAGGCGGAGGATGATGGCGAGGCCTCGGACGGAACAAACAGGAGCCGTGGAAGATGCGCCGGTCCAGTCGCAGGCGGAGGGGAGTACGAGGGTTTACTGGTCCGGGTGCGAGTGCGTGTTGGGGCTGACGTCACCGGAGAATAACATGACGTGTGGGGGAATAGAGGGAGGGGCTGGCCAACATTGGAGGGTACATACGGTAGGGCGGCGGAGGCGCAGCCAGCCATGGGATGCGGGAGCAGGCGGAGCCGATGGGGTGGTTCGGTTTGGGCGGCTGGAGGAAGAAGACAAGAGATAGAAGATACACGACAGATGTTGGATGTCAATCCAACGGCTGGTAGGCAGAATCGTTTTTTGACTGGCTAGGCTATTTCCTCACGGGTCCCAAATGTCAGAATCCAAATCTTTCATGGTCATGCAGCCTTTCCTATGAAAATTTACAGCCCATTTGATGTGCTAGTTCAAAATAAGTTTGTGGGTGCTGGTGGGGGCTAATCACTTGGCTTATGTAATGCACAGTGAGCTCAAGCAGCCGGCAAGAGTGATGTTATGTCCCTTGGTTGGGATTTGTTATAATATTTCACTCTAAATTAAATGAATGACAAGCCATGCCTTGTTTCAAAGAAAATATGACAGTCACAGCCGAGTTGAAAAGGGTAGGAACATCTAACTGCAGGTTACAAACTTTACAAAAGCACGAGGGTTAATTGTTCATCAGGTTTACAAAAAAAACCAGGTTGAAAAGGGCAACCACATCTAGCTCCAGCACTGTTTTCGGCAGTCACAGTCAAATGGATCGGTCAGGTCCATAGAATGAACATCCTGGGTCATAAAATTTACTAGATTATGACCACAATATGTTGTAAATAGAAGCCCGGCACGTTCAGATGCTCTTTTGCCCACCTGAAACTCCTTTTTTTGCTCTTCGACATACCCATCCGTCAAAACCATGCTGCTGATAAACTTATGCCTGATGGACAATAGTAACCTCGCATTCAGCAGGAAGAATGTGACAAATCTAGTGTTTGCACGGTTGGCTACATATCGTTCTAGCGTTATTGTCTTCAATAGAATCTCATGAGAAGTGAGAAAATCCCGATGCTTACGAATCCACCGATTGGTTATAACTTTCTTACCCCGTCCTGTTGCCTAAATAGACATGAAGATTGAAAACAGTTAAGGTCTAAAAAAAGAGTGTCGAAAGAGCAACAACTGAACGGTTAATTCTAGTACACTATATGCGGGCTTCTAATGTGCGTGTGAAATTATCACCTTTATATACAACTTCTCCAGACATGGAAAGCATTGCAGCAAGCCAATAATCTTGTTCAGATCAAAACTAATCATTTGGATATATAAGATCTTGACAGAATCCAGCACCACTGATAGGCCATCCATGGAGAAACTCTTCATTGAGCATAGAACATAATATTATTACAAAATGTGTACTCCAAGATGATATATAACTTATGGGCAGAAATTTAAAATGCAGCTTATGGTTACAAGTGTGGATGATAATATAAAGTACCTGAAGAACTGTGGAGCCAAACACCATATTGAAATGAGCACATAGATCATGTATTACACCCAAGGTCTCCAGTTTAGGCGCAAAGAGGATGGTTATTTGCAACGGTGAATAACTAGAATCAAGGATCAACCTTTGAAGTGAAGGGGCATCTTGGATGATGAGCTGCCTTCTGTCAAAAGAAATTCCAATTCTTACAAGGTTAGGCGACTTTATTTGGAGAGAACCGATTCTAACTGTGAAAACAAGCACCAAGCACTCTAGGGCAGGGCAACTGGAGTGGATGATGTTGTGCAATGAGGCCTCCGATATATGAACCCGCACAAGTGAAAGTTTCTTGAGAAATGGGAGTCGAAGGTTTAGTACCAGATTGTGTGGTAGGTAACACATCACAAAGGTGGTGGTGTGGAGAGAGGAGGAAAACCGCGAGATGGACATCGGTGCTGAGGGCACAAGTTCATGGCGTTCGGTATGTGGTATGTGATTTCTAGGGGAATAGTAGAACTCAAGCAGCTTTAGTTCTGTGAATTCAGGGGATTTTAGCCAGGCCTCCATCGTGCAGGGCATGGTATGCTTGCTCAGGTAGCATGACAGGATGCAGAGGCTTTGAACGGAGCCCTGGTGGGAGGAGATGATGGCTCTGGGGATTTCGAAATCATTGAGGAGAGATAGCTGACGACAGTCAAGATTAAGGGGCACGACGCGCCATAGAGGACACCACCGAATTGAGAGGACTTGGGTGCGGCAGCAATCCTTGGTGGGGAGAAGCAAGATGATCTCCCCAAGGATGGCGTCCGGGAGATCTCTGATGCGGTCCACCCGAGATTCTATGGGTTCCTGGGATCCGGTGGGGGCGGGGTCACCGCTTCTCCCCGCGCTGCCGGGTGCGGGATCTACAACAAGCGTCGCCCCTGGCGGGAGCCCCATCTTCTTGGCACTGGGGTCAGCCAACTCCATTTTCCTCGAGGGCGTCGCGTCGTGCTCATGGATTTGAGCAGAGTAACGAATGACGAGCCTAGTTGTAGTGCGAGTGAAGAAGAAGGGGAGCTGAGGTTTTTTCTTTAGTAGTGAGGAAGAAGGGGAGCTGGGGTTTTCTGTAGGAGTGAGGTGGGGAATTTGGGGGTATGAGTGGAGCAAGCTGACGTGAGGTGGGTGGGAGCGAGGAGGAAGAAGTGCACCCAGGTTTTTCTAGGGGGCGGTGTGCTGGGTGTGGGTAGCGCCTCTCATTCAGTAAATATAGGGATTTTGAATTGATTTTACTATTTACTAGTGTGGATGGGCTGT
The DNA here is from genome assembly GCF_018294505.1 of Triticum aestivum. Lineage (NCBI taxonomy): Eukaryota > Viridiplantae > Streptophyta > Magnoliopsida > Poales > Poaceae > Triticum > Triticum aestivum. Next base: position 62,199,837 of record NC_057813.1, read on the forward strand.
TTGGTCTTGGGCCCAGAGAAACAATTACTACTAGTACAGTGGAGACACTCTACAGCTACCCAGAAAAACAATTACTACTAGTACAGTGGAGACACTCTACCGCTTCTGGCTCCTCCTAGGTCATTGAAACGTCTTCCTCTACTGAATGCCGTTATACTTTTGTTCACCGACATGCGAGCCATGCAGTGCGCGGGCCCAAATGCCATCCACCAAATTAGAAGGCAGTATGTAGGCGGAGAGTCACCCCGGTCGTAGCGCGGCAGTAACGAGCCATCGTATCACAAAACCCCAGCCCCCGCAGTCTAAGTTTGACGGACGAAGCAACCATCATTTCACTCTTTGCTGGATCCCCTTCTCCCTCACCGTCTTCAAGAAAGGCAACACTCGCATCTGCCACTTTTCTTCTCTCCCAATGAAGGGAAGGTAAGCGGATCCGTGATGTTGGTATATTTTCGTTCAGAGAAAAAAAATAAAAACTTTTGCAAAGCAGTAACCGATCCTCACTCTCTTTTTTGTTTCATTGTCATTGCGATTGTGTTTTCCTTTCAGTGGTCTCCTAGTATTCGTCAGTTTCATCATGGACCAAGGAGAACCAGGCAAAGATCTGGTGATATTGGAGCAGACGCAGGAGGCTGATCCCCACGAGATAGAGAGCTCCAAGAAGATGGAGGCAGCCACCAAGCCAACCCCATATACGCTCACGGCCACTACTGAGATGGTCAACACCCCGTTTGAGGTTACAGCCTCCGTGGCACTACAGGAGCAGTTTTCCCCCTTCGAGGATGTGTCCCCCCCCCTGCTGAGCTGCCCAAGGTGATTTTCTTCTTTGCCGATCTCGATTGTGGTTTTTCATCTAAGTATGTGGTGATTAATAATGCAAAATTTTATTAGATTCGATGCCATGCTATACATAGTGGTTCAAATAACTTGTGTTTCTTATACTGAAAAGTATTTCAGAATTTGTTTCTGTTTCTATTAGAACCTTGATGCAGACAAGGATTGTGTGGTTGTACATGTCACTCGCTATGAGGCGGATGACCTGAATATATGCACTGGGAAAACAGAGTTCTTAGGCTGTTGGATCCTGGAAGCCATTTGCGGTTATACCAATGAAGAGTTGTATTCTAGCCTCACTGTTGTCAGGTGTGTTGTCCAGGGTGTACTGAAGCATAAGAAGTTTAAAGCTACTCCTTCGTTTGTGAGGCATACTGTTCTTGTCAAGCTTACGTAGGAAGATGACATGGCATGCCTCCACAAACAAGTTTATCAGTGGCAAGGCCACAAGGTTGTCTTCATGAAGGTTCACAAGATTGAGCTGCTACGGGACGTCCTCGATGATGTTCATGGCAAGGTCCGTCTTGTGTCCAACCCAAATTAGATTGAGGCATGAAATAGTTGCCCCAACTAGTGTTTAATAGTAGTTTGGATTGTGTCTAATTATCCGAACCTTGCCTGTTATCGACCCCTCTTGGGCTAGTACTCTGTTTGAATCCGTCTATGGGAACTGCTGCTACTTTTGTGTGCCCGTGAATCATGTGAGAACCATCGTAATTGTTGCCGAAACAGATGCGTCATCACTATTGTTTTCATGAATATGGCATGGTAAGACATAAGTTGTCACGGTTTATCATATGAGCAGTGTGTGTTTTGATGAAATAGAGCACTCGTTCGAGAACTGTGCGCCGACGTATACATAAGTACTTGTAAACACTGTTGGTGCTACCCCACTTGTAAGTAGTTGTGCAAAACACGACACATTGGCTTATCTCGCTTCAACACTAGGCTATCGACTAGCTAACAATGAACAATCTGTTGTCTGACATATAAGCAACTATGTATCTTGTTACAGTGGTTCATGCAGTTAATTGAGGCCACAATGTAATAAACTCCAAACGTTCACACGCTAGTCCAGTGCTCATGTGGAACACTCACATTAAACTCGTCTTCATAAAAAAACTTGAAAAACATAAGTTAAGCAATTTTATACATCTCAATGATTCATAGAACATAACAAACATATACTAGTTCACAGCAAAAGACAAAGTTGTGAGAAGGTTTACAAATCAGGAAAAAAACAAGCAAGGCTTCTCTGAGCAAAGGGCCTCCTGGTAGGCTTAAATTTCCTGGAGTTCACTCTGGTTTTTTCTTGCTGCCACCATCCAGGGTTAGGTTCTCTCATTCCAGAATAACCAATTATAATTGTGGTCTCAGCTGGAATGCTGAACTGAACCATGAAGTGTACTGACCAGTTGAAATGCTTGTGCATTCCACTAAATTTAAGCACCATTATTTGCAGAAATAAGCAGACCACAATGCCTCTTGTCCACGCACCTGTCCAAAAAACTACCATGCAGCCGTGCCAGCTAGTCCTCGGTCCGTGGAAGAACTGGCAGAAAGTGCATTCTGGACTAGGATGCAGTTGTTTTTGCTCGTCCCTGCACTGCAATCAGGAAGTAAAATGTATGAATCGGCTTCTTTTAGATTGCGTTGGTCATTCTATCTTAGTTACTACCAATGTAGGAATACCTTGAAGACTGGAGGTTAGACGACGACAACGAGGGATAGCCATCTCATTCTGCACAGTTGTACTAAAACCGAGGTGTGTGCTTTTGATTGCGCGGATAGAAACGATACGGAGACAGACATCCCGAAACGATATGGAGACAGACATCCCTATTTGCGCAAATACGAAATATGGCTATTTAAACAGTGACAGATATTTGCAGTGGCATATGATTAACAACAGCATCTATTGTGTTATAATTGGCACTAGATTGATAGTATGAAGAGTCCTTAAGTAAGTAGCATCACATCACATCAACAATGCCACTAGATTAACATGCAGAACAATAGCATTAGTATTACTGTCATGAGAGTAACACATGGTCAGTAAATGTGCAATCAAATTTGTGCAGTTCCACTGGGATGAAGCAATGTTAGCAGTGTGAGAGTTAAGTGTAACTGCAAAAACACAACTCATGGGAAATAAAGCAAGACGGAAGCACTTCATAAAATGGTGGTGGCATTGCTTCAATTTATCGACGGCACTAGACCATTACTTATAGTGAAATTAGGTGGCATTGCTTAATGCTTCATGTGATTTTACATTAACGGTAGCGATATGGGCGTAGGGACAGCAGGGGCATAAAGTGGTGAGGCAGATGTGGCTGTCGAGAGTGGCAAACAATCAGAAAGCATGTCTGCATTTGTCCCATTTTTTATCTCCTCGGCGACATTTTCCTATGTGAGCATAGGAAATCTAGACCTGCTCATTCTCATTTGCGTTGTCCCCCAACACCCGTCACTTTCTTTCCTTTTTCAACCAAGCCACTTCCCCCCACCCTTCGCCATCCACCATGCTTTCTTCTTCTTTTCAACCAAGAGACCGGTTGGGTAGCCAGTATCTACTACTTTCCCCCATTTCCTCTTAGAACCAAGTCCTAGATTCATGTTACAACTTTCCCACTTTCTTCCCTATTTGAACCAACTCTTAGAGTCGACTGTATGAACTAGCTTTACCTCTAATAATAGTAAAAGTCTAGGTGGCTTTGGAACAGCGGACGGAAGTAGAAAAAGATCCACACGAAGGGAGCTGGGGCAGTAGAGCAAGGCAGGTTTCGAAGGAATATATACCTGAGGGTCGTCGGCATGTGGCAAAGACGGCGTTGGGAGGCCGCATCTTGGCCAGAATACCGCATGGAGGAAGAAGGGGTTGGAGGCACTCCCGAGCTGGCGCTCTCTCAGAGAGAACGACACGGCCGCCGATCGGGACGCACGGGTAGCCGTTGGTCTCCTCCCTCGCCGTCGACGACAGCATGAACGATGCACCTACACCCCTGCCCCGGTCGAGGTTGTCCGGCCGGATTGTAACCAGCCGTGAGCTGCGAGAGAGTGTGGCCACCTATGTCTTGCTTAGATCTGGAGAGCATGAGAGAGTGAACGAGAGGAACCCTAGTAAAGCAAGCGCTAAGGCTCCTACTTATATATATAGTGGAGTGATTTTGTTGTACCAGCTTCAAAAAAATGCGCTCCTACGTGTACCGGTGAGTGGGTGTGAGAGAACTAGTGCATGTGTGCACCGCTTCTCTTCGTGAGAGTACAATATTCTATGCCCAAAGAACGTTCGCCGCAAGAGTAATAGTATAAGTGTGTGACGTGTGAGCTAAAATAAAATGTGCGTGATGTCTTTTGTTTTTTACAAGTTTTGGGGTAGGGTGTGAAGAGCACATATGTGCGTGACGTCTACCTGCAGATAGACGGTGGGTGCGACATGCGAGTCTGCGAGAGGACTTGGGAGAGTCGTGACTCGTGAGGGTTCGTGTGCATGAGAGGGAGGGGCGCATGTATCAATGCAATGCATGTGTCCATAAATCACTATCCGACAAACATTCGCCACAAGCCTTTTCCCGACGAACGCCATAAGAACCGTTAGATCGGCAACCGACAGTGTCAGTTTTGCCATGTCATTTAACAGAATAGACACTCCTCCTACACACAAATCTTCCACGTGAGTGTTAGCAACTCTCGTATGCTCCCTCCATTCCAAAATGCATTGCATATAGCTTTATTGAAAATTCGAACCTCGCAAACTTATACCGACTTTTTGTGTACCAAATTGCACATGTAGAATACCCTGTATATATCATTTCATTCATCTTCGAGAGGTAACTATAAAGATGGGGGAGGAGTCCACAAAATAAGACCATTGTATCACCCGCATCAATTTCAACCATCCTTTGGTGTCGAGGAATATCATAGAAACTCTATATGATATGATTTTTATAGGATTTTTTCCTTTAGAGCCAATTGGTTCATAGGAATAGATTCATATACTCCACATTTCAAAGGAAATAAACATGATATCATTTCTATAGCTTTAGAGCTACTTGGTTCAAATGAATGGATTCCTATACTCCCTTAATTTCAAAGGAAAATAAACATTAGCGTATATTCAATAGAAAAGTTCGTATGATCTGAACCAAATTACATATCTTTTCTAATCCCTCCTCATATGAATTGAGATACATGTCATCTCTAGATTCAATAGAAAAGTTCCTATGATGTGAACCAAATGACATCTCTTTTCCAATCCCTACTCATAGGAATTGAGATGCTCCATGTCATCTCTTTCCCTACAACTTACATGTATACATCTTCTATTCCGAAATAGATAGTACAACCCACTAGTAGCTTTTTTCCAAAACATTCAACTATGGCACAAGAACTATATAGTGTTCCAATAACTTTGAAAGATGGTCGATGGTTGAAGCTAATCCGAAAGTGCAGAGATGGCGAATCCGAGCACTACTGGCCGTTGGATATCATCAACATTCCACCAGATCTGCCACATGTACAATTTAGAAGACTCCATGGTTGAACTTAAGCATAATGCACAAACCTCAAAACACAAGCACTTCTCCTTTGTTCTAGAATCTTCTATATCATAATTGTTTTTTTTTCTACATGAATTGCCATTATTTGTATTTTACTTTATGCTTTACAATGCACAACCCCGTGAATCTTAACATTTTTATAAAACTAATTGATTTTGAATGAGATGAACTATAAGAACTAAACAAACATCTACATCATGCATATATGACTCAAATCTTTACATGCTATAGTTTGTATTTATTCATAATTTGGTTTCAAAATCTCATGCGTTCAATGCATCATTGCCTTTAGGTCGAGCCTACGTCCACAATTTTCTGTATGTACTATATCTCGACTGGTCCCCGAACCCAAAATGTTGTCTCGTTCCCGTAAAACCAAGCGGCCCACACATGCGTCGACTCGAACCCGTTTACTATGACGTGGCCCCGCACTCCGTAGTACTCCTACAAACCCTACCGTCGCACTCATCATCGCTTTTCTTCAAGAGGACGAGGGAGAAGCCGATTTGTAGTGGAGGCGCATTCAAAAAAAGGATATGTAGTGGAGACCCCTACCCTAGGGTGCCCTAGGTAGCTACTGCACGCATCATTGTTTTCTCTTTTCTTTATGCTCTTGCGCCCTAGAGTGAAATGATGGTTGCTTCGTCCGTCCAGCTTAATGCGGGAAAGGTGGGGCTTTGTGATTTGACCCCTCGTCGCTCATTTTCTACTACTGCGGTGCTACGACCGGGGTGCCTCCAGTTCGAACCGCTGCTCCGAAATGTAATTTGGTGCATTGCACGTGGAACAAGATGGTGGATGAGCCACATGTCGGCCAAAGGGGTCCTGTTAAGTGTGTCGTCATTTCGTGTGCGGACTGACCCTGCTTGAGTTGCTACGCCAACACGACAGGAGCAGCCTACCACTTGGGTTTGCTCCTTAGTGAATCCCGACTATATTCATCTAAAAAGATACGTGCTGAACTACCCTCTCCGTCTCGGTTTTTTATTTTTAGGCGTCTCGGTTTATAGGGTGTGCACGTAGTTCTAGGTCATCCATTTGACTAACTAAATATGAGTTACTAGTATGTCACAAAAAGTACTACTATATCATTGGATTCTTAAGCGGATGTAGTTGTATTTAAAAGTCGAGGGCGGGGCTTTTCCTGCATGGTAGGCGCCGCAGTTCCGCCTAGTTGGTTCAACAGAGACGCGAGAACACGAGGGAGTAGGCTGCTGCAAATGTAGGGTTGTGTGATTTGACAGCGAGTTACTGTTGGACTGGCGGGGCCCCGTGATTTGACTTGCCATTTTCATTTTAACTGCGGCGCTATGACCGGTGTGAGTCTCCCAATTCCTGACCACCTCCATACAGGTGCCTCTCCCAATGCTCCACCATGTAGTTGAGGCTGGCTCTGGCATGAGAGCCCACTTCTCCATTTTTTCCTTGCCTCTTTCCTCCACACATGCAAAAATGCCATGTAAAGCGGGCTTATAGCCCACTATTGTAGTACTTACTTACTCCTACATGTTCTAAGCTTGCCACATCGGCATAAAGTCTGATGTGGAAAGTTTGGTGACCCAAGGAACAAACGGTGCTAACCGCGTGTACCTAGGTGAAAAGACAATTTTGAGTCTATAGCTAATTAAATGAAGCAAACTTAGCAACACCATTTCATTGGAATAGGTCACTTCTTGGCAAATGCAATAAATACTAGTACTCCCTGTGTACTAGTGTCCAAAACGTTCTTATATTATGGGATGGAGGGAGTACGAAGAAAGAGATAGAGAGGAGTAAAAAAAGTACACTTATAGCCAACCTTATAGCTAACCTTGTTGTAGTATGAGTGACCAACTGATGACTATGTATGACATGCCAACACCATGTTAAATCTCCAAGGGCGCGACCGCGCGAGCGACGCGATGGTCGTGGTAGGCGCGACCATGATACGGGCTGCTGGCAGCCCTTGGATCTGAGATCAAACGGTCGCATGCTAAGTTGCTGAAAATTTGGAGAATAACCCTCCAGGATAGGATATTCACCCATAGGTCTAGAATCACGCCATGAAACCGTTCGATCTCAGATCCAAGGGCTCTCGAAAGCCCGTATCATGGGAGAATGGAAAGCCACTACCCTGCCATTTGCACGCTGGCAGTTCGCTCCTACTCGTCCCCGCACATCCTTCAATACTACGACGGTTCGCTCCTAGTCGTCCCGTCCATTCACATTACGACAGTTCCACTAATCCTAACCCTCCTCCCAAATCCATGGCGTCCAAAATCTCCACGATCGGCGGTGAGTACAAGGTTAGAACCATCACCGGCGATGAGTTCAATGTCATCTACACCCGTTCGTCCGCGATGGTGAAATGATGCCTTTCTTGCTTCATACGCATGTTCGAAGACTCAGATGATGAGCGGGTCGCTGGGCTAGATGTTGAGTACACCACAGTCCTAGGACGAGAGAAGGATCTAAAGGACGAAGAGAGGAAGAAGCCCGTCGTGATACAGGTTTGCGTGCATGAGTTATGCTTGGTCTACCACATATGCCATGCCGACGTTGAATGCCTGGATTTTAAGAACTTCCTCGAGAGCAACCTAGTCAAATTCGTTATTGCAGACTTTGGTAACGACAAAGAAGTCCTGCGTCGGATAGGCCTTGTTGTAGGCAACCCCTTCGACCTCCAGAAGAATCGGCTGCTACCCTCCGGTGACTAGCCTTCAATGCTGACCCTGGCAGGAGCCATGGTTCATCCTTCGTACGGTAAACTGGAGAAACCTCATTACACATTTCATCATCATGCATGGCAGCGGAATGTACTAGATATAGACCACATCCACTACGTTGCAATGGATGGCTACCTTTGTTTCAATATCTACAAGGGTTGGATGAAGAGCAAGAGCCAAGTGTGCGGTTCATGCAAAGAAGTATCGGCCTAGAGGAAGAGGGACAAGGATGAAGTCGAGGACGTGGACGAGGACTCCTCCGAGTGAGTAAGGTGTCAGTATCGTTGCTCATGGTGGTTCTAATGCAGTGTCTATCAGATTAGTTGCATTGTTTATTCAGGTGTGCTTAGTTGAATTTGAGGGATGTGTTGTGCTGAGCCCCAGCGGAACTATGTTATGTTTCTTCTCGTTACTTTAACTCCTCAGTACGATACATACTACTAGTATTTCTTTAATAGAATTTAGCACCCCAATTAAGCACGTACTAGCTTTTTTAATAGTACTATATGCATAATTTGGCGACGAGCGCTCTCTATATGTACCACCTTTTTTTTAATTTCAATTTTTGCTCCACGGCGCAATCCATCGATAGTACTACTGTACAAAAGTATACATTTTTTAAAAGGTTGGAGTACTGTTCACCACATATATAGCCAGTTAAATTCTCAACCTAGAACAACATGCATGCCATGTAGTAAACCGATACGCAGGAAGTATAGTAAAAATGAGGTGATTTTACCGAGAGATCAGCGGGGGAGCATGGCCTGTCATGCGGTCCCATGTGTCATGATGTACCAAGGTGATGCGTGTGTCCCTCTTGAGGCAGAAGCAATACTACATGGTTTGAGATGATGGCGAACCGAAGTGTGAAATACTGGTGTGCTTCATCCGTCTGGGAAGGTGCGGCATTGTGATTTGACGTCTCATTGCTCATTACTACTACTGGGCCGGTACGAGTGGGGGTGCGTCCCCCCTGCTGTTCTGCACTGTTATTTGGTGCTTGACACGTCGACCCGGTTGCTATATGTCCCACATGTCGGCGACAAGAAGTACATAATTCATGAAAGGGAGTATCGACGGAGGAGTATACTACAGAATTCATGAAAGGGAGCGACTTAGTTTTGGAAAAATCTGTTTTTATGGAGTACGTACCCACTAGGGTTTATAGGGCTCATCTAAAAACATTCGTTTTTTCATTTGATAAGTCTCAATTCTACTATACTAGTAGTAGTACCATTACATGTTGGATTTCGAGGCGCGTTAGATCACCTGACGCAAGCAGTGTCAAGAGGAAACTAACCAATACATGTACTAGTTCATGGAAATTTAGTGGTCATTCATGCATTCGTTCTAATTAATGCCTCGGTAAACATAACTTCTTGAGAAAAATGAGCATACTAATTACTTGTGCAAACTACGAAATTAATTTGACCACTCACCGTCTACCTTGGTTGGAGAGATTTTGAAATTGAGCCATAAACTGGAAAGGAGGGAGTAGTAACTTTTGTCTCGATTACTATTTGTGGCCTTGTATGGATGCAAAATGTATTTTTTTTATAGTGGCCTTGTATAAGTAAATGGAGGGAGTACTAACCAAGGTACGTAGTAGGGACGAGGAGTAAACGGAGGGAGTAGTACTCCCTCCATCTAGGTGTGTGGTCGTCTTACGAAAACCAAATAATCCCAAAACACTTAGGCGTGGTGCATTAAATTCTACCTCGTTTCTTGTTTCTTGACATATCAACCAATATGAGTTGTGGGGTGTGCATGCTTTTAATGACTTGAGACTACCAAACACGACATGCAGTGGTTAGTTCATTGCATGCAATGCTATTAATTAGCAAATGAACATTAAGTTCTCTCGTTTTCTCCTCCTCCTTGGTCACGGTGCACAACCTAAGATGACTTACTCACCTAGACAGAGGGAGTAAAATTTTCTCCTCGTGCTGTGAGCCACCACGCGCATGGGCGAGGGAGCGGGCGTAAGGCGTATAGTAGTAGGAGTACTACTACTACTACTACTCATAAGCAAGCTTCACCTCATCCTGCGAGCCACCGCGCCCGTGGGCGGGGGAGACGGCGTACTAAGAAAGCTTCTCCTTGTTCTGCGAGTTGACGAGACACATCAAAAGTACTCCAGTGTATAGAGCCTTGCCTCTAAGGTAGGCCCCACATGGTTTGTCTCTTTTTTTAACATAACACATCAAGTCACAATTTGTTTGTTCATCCGTGGTAGACGATCCTCCCTCCACCAAGTAGACAACCAGTACACGTGCCAAATTACCACGTGGGCTGCCTTTTTCGTACAGAAATGAGCTCCACCGTGTACCCGCGCGGGTGTGGTTGGGAAAGAGACGGGAGTACGTGCGCCGTGCGTGCACCTCTTCTCTTCGTGCACGTCCCCCACCTACATAGTGTGTGTGAGAGAGATACAAACCTAGACATAATGCGCCATCCATCCCCATGCCTCCGCCCAGTCCGACCACCAGTCACCACCATGCCCCACTCCTCCTCATCTTATCTCTCATCTTTCTCCCTCCATTTTTATATACAAGGGGCCACTATCAAAATTACAATTTGCAGATATACAAGGCCACTAAAACTAATTGATGCAATATTAATGGTGTTTGCCTCGTGGTACTAGCAAAGGAGGACATTAATTATCCCTTGCATGCATGCGGGAGTTTGTAAAAAAATGCATCTCGATGTTCCGTGCAATGCACGGGCATCTTGCTAGTCCATGAAAACAACATATGGCAAAATTCCACGGTGAACTTGGGGCGACAACTGGCTCCGTCGGGCGAGGGGAGGGAGGTGGATCAGCTAGCTGCATAGCTCGTATCCAGCGGGCTACCCAGCCGGCTTGGATGCGGAATAACTACTCTTCGTAAGCCATTGTAAGAGTGGACAAAATAGTGGAGGAGATAGGGGAGCCGCGGAGGTGTGCAAGTCTTGGACGGCGTTTAGCCTCGTTTAAATAGGAGATTAAATAGAAGGTGGACGGGAGGAGCTCGGCTGGCATTGTGTTTAACACCGGCCCGGTCATGAACGGACGTGTGTCTAGAGTGGGTTTCTCGGCTTCCACACGGGCGGGTTTCATGTACGCGTTTGAATGTAGCACGGAGCAGTGTTCAGCCGGGCGTGCAGCAAGTGGCGCCCTCGACTCTGACCTAGGACACCCCACCGTTCTTCCACTGACGTGTGGGCTCTTTGGGTGCATGGCCTGCATGTCAGTGACCCAATGCAGGCAGCGCACAGCAGAGGAACCTTTGGTGGGCCAAGGCAGTTAGAAGCGGGGATTTCATAAACCGATGATTGTTCAATGAGTGTGACGTCATCTTATTCATGTAGATAAGCCTACTACGTTGATAGCCCGTTTGATACGTTGTGATTCATAAAGACCGCTGCAAACATCAATGTTCTGCTTATCACAGATAAGATTGATTAATACCCGTAACAATCCATGTCCTTAACAAAGGGTGCCTGCACGTATAGGTTGAGCATGTGTCTTGCATCATGTGCTGTGTGCATGCAGGCGTGCGAGTGTTGCGTGAGTGCAAGGGTACGTTTCAGTGTTGCATGCATGGGTGCGTACGTGCATGTGTTCATGGGTGCATGTGTACGTGTCAGTGTTGCACGCCAGCATGCATGCGTGTGTACGTGTTAGTGTTGCACGCCTGCATGCGTGCGTGTCTTGCATGCGTGCATGTGTACGTTATGTGTATGTGTCAGTGTTGCACGCCTGCATGTGTGTGTGTCTTGCGTGCGTGCATGCGTACGTGTGGGGTGAGGCTACACGTCAGTCGACTGACTTTTTCATCTCTAGTCATTAGATTTTCCAGCCGTTGGATACGAAATCAAGGGCCTCCAGTTTATCATCAAACTTCACCCCCCCTGAGCCGCCAGCCCCCGCCGCCCGCGGCCGGCCCGCGCCGCCACGCCGGCCCGCCCTCCCCGAAACCACTCCCCACCGCCGGT
>NC_057813.1:62212207-62228907 GCF_018294505.1 Triticum aestivum
GATCCCCACCCCATCGCCAATGAACGCCCCCCCAACCGCCGGTGACTGCCAACCAGAGGTCTCACGACTTCGAATACCCACCGACCACTAATTTATTACCATTTATGTCCTTCATATACGCGCTGACGGGTGGGCCCTATGGTAATGTGCGCTGCTGAATGTGGACCGTTTGACTGGTCAATTGATCGTGTTATCAACAAATTACGGAGCTGTATGGTGAGCCAGTGACCGTATGATCACCCTAAAATGTACTCCTATTTTATTAACACAGTACATACTCAAACTACCATTTCGTTCTTTCATATACGGGCTGGCAGGTGGGCCCCACGGTTACGCGCCCCGATGGTGCAACACTAGTTGCGCCGCGTGGAACATTTGACTGGTCAATTGATTGTGTCATCAACAAAATACGAAGTTGTATGGGTGAGCCAGTGACCATATAATCATGACATGTATTTTTTTAACACGGTACAGACGCAAGGGCTCATATATACGCGCAAGCACTCACCGCTATAAGCGCACACACACGAACCCTACCCCTATGAGCACCTTCGAGAGAGTGGGCCAGCATATATGATCTTGAGATTTTAGGAAGTCACCATAGGTGCCTCATAGTCGAGTGGAACGTTTCCTCCCACTGAACGTGCATCGCCGGAAAATACTGAATTAACATAAGATAAATGCGAGCACCGGGACTTTAACCTTGGTGGGCTCGAGAAACCATTGTCCTCCTAACCATCCAACCACATGTTGGTTAGCACGACAAAATGTATGTGGTGACTGTAATGAGCTTATTCTGAAGTCCAGTGACCATATCGTGCTTTCGCTTCAAATACAACGACCGTAAGTGTCGTCAACAAAATACGGAGCACACATCAAATGCAAAGTCCGTCAGTGTCATCAACAGAAGATGGAGACGTATCGTGAGCTAGATACCGTTGTTCTATTGTATATGCTTATTTTCTTAGTGGCCGATTACGTGTGTGGTGTGGTGGGCACATCATTTCTAGTTGTGGTGGGTCAACATGAAGACTCATGGGTTGGTTTCATCCTGCACCACATATAGGTTGGACCGAGACGTGTTATACGAAGACCCATGTGGAGGACTCGGCGTACAACACGAAGCTACCAGAGTCGCAGAGGACTCTATCCCCACTGGTGATAAGCCGACTATATATGATTTGTAACCCTAGGCCCTTAGTATGTTATACAAGCTTGGGGGCTAGTTCGTCGATAGTATACACACATGCACAATGCCTGGTATTCACGTGTACTTTGTACACACCCTTATCACTAATATATAGTACCAAGAGTAGGCTCTTTCTTCAACTCCAAGGGTCCGATCCGAACTAGGGTAGAACTTTGCCTCGTATTACCATCCAGCCTAACAGCCAGAGATATCCTACCGAATGATATGATGAAATCATATATGCCAACTACTAAGAGAGAGGTGTGTCGGGGGGAGGGGGGCAATGTGTGCGAGAGAGGCCTAAAGATAATGTGCGTGTGGAAGACACGTAGGCACATATATGTGTGTATAGAGGGCTAGTAGAGACCGTGCATGTGTATATATGCATGCGAGAGAAATAGTGTTTTCCAACTGAGATTAGTGAAAAGAGTGGTACATAGTAGTCAGAAAGAGAGAGAGAGAGAGAGAGAGAGAGAGAGAGAGAAACAGAGAGAGTATGTGCGTGAGACACCTCGACACCCTGAGAGAGATTGTGAGCATGTGTGAAAGAGAAATGCCGATGCATATAAAGTGTGTGCACTCATGCGTTAGATAGAGAGATATATAACGTGTTTTGAGAACGTGGCGAGGCATAGTGCATCTACGTGTAAAAGGCGGTTCTGCGCATTAAATTAAAATATAAATGGCATTATTATTTTTGGATGAGATCATGAATTTTGTAAATTGCGTATGGACTAAAATCGGTCTATCAGACACCCATACTCTATTGAATTCTAGCATGTGCATGTGTTTATTTCATATTATCGATCCATAGAGTGAGAGCGGTTTGAAATACAGGCAGTGGATGCTTTTGCAATTCATATATAAACATTAATTAGTGCACTCCATGTTGTTAGTGTGAAGTACTTTATACATTTGTCACTTGCATGGATACATTCCAAATTGCTAGCTACGAAATAGAATACATGTCGAATTCAACATAAAGGGGGTTTCGAAGATTCGAATTCATAGGAAGTGCATTCATCTATTTGAACCCGAGATAATGGCATTTGTAAATCAGATGTAAAAGGGGGCATCAATCTTTGTTGTGAGTTTGAACATGCTATATATATTCGTGTACAATGTATATTCAAATGTACCCCCTCCATTCCAAATAATCGTAGCTTTAGGATTTTCAAGAGTAAAGATTTGTGAAGTTTGACAAATCCTGAAAGTTCAATTCAAGAGAACCGAAAACGTTAATGCTTATGCTCCCAAATATTGAACGAAGCGCCAAATAGGCCTATGGTCACCCGAAACCGCGCGAGACTAATGTTTGGTGGTAGGAAATTACTGTCCTGACTCTGGCCCATGTAGCCTATCGGCCCGATGTCCAAAGATCTAAACCAGGGTAGGATTGTAACTTCACAAAGACGCCAGTCTCAACCGCCTCCGAGAAGCATTCATACGCCGTGGGCGCCTAAACACCCATGCGCTCGGCCGAAATCTATCCCACCCACATTTGTGACACCTGACATGACTGTCCTACCCCCAACCCGCAATATGTCCGAAATTTTAGATGGGGGCAAAGTTTGTAACTTTTTCCAAATTGCAAACAAGCGCATCTCAAACTAAAACATTGTTCCCCCTTAGTTCCCCGCCTCCCTCCATTTCCCCATTCATACTCCGTGGGCATGAAAACGCCCTCTCCACCAGTCGCGAAACCCCAGCCTCCTCCGTCCTCCACGCCATAGCGGCCAATCCACCGCCGCCCTCCTCCATCACGCCGGAGCCGGTACCCCGATGTCGTCGTCCAACGCAACCGCAACCGCAACGCCCTCAAGGACTTAGCAGCTGAAGCCGAGGTAGAACTGCCTCCATGACGTCAACACCGACGTGCGCCGTACCAGAACCATTCCAACCACGCTGTCCTGCGCCTCACTGTCGCGGCTCCACTATCGGAACCGTCCACCGCACCGGAGCTATTCCCACTACGCTGTTGTTCGCCGCCTCGGATCTGCTTCCCCGCCGCCGACAGACGGCCACCGCACCACACTCAACAACTTGGCCATGGGTTCGTCCAAGGCTGCACCGTCCTCCACAACTTATGGTTTCCGGCAAACAACAAGAAGATCGTTGGAAAAACAGAAGGAGGACACAACACTGCCAGCAGAAAGAGGTACTCCTCTTCCCTTATTCGTGCAAATATTACGTCTCCGCTCACTCCGTATTCATCCCACGAAAGAAACTAGTTGAGTGCTTCTTACTGCATCTTCTTTGTGATACTAAATGCACAAGGTTTCCTCCCTTTTACTATTTCACCTTTGCTAGAGGTCAGTAGCCCGCCTGGATTTCAATTCAGGGTCAGTCAAACCACAATCAAAAGAAGCAGCACCCGCTTAGGCGCGCGGAGCACCTAGTCCGCCTGTTCCCTGGGGAAGCGACGCATTGGTGTCTATCGTAGGGGTGTGGGGCGCAGGAGCTGCTTGCGCCCAATCTGGAGGTCGGCGGGGCTTGAATGGATGGCCGGGGGCGGTGCCAAGCACGGCGGTGCGGTGAGGTCGAGAGGAGGGTGTAGGCAGGGGAGGAATACTGGGCCGGTGGTCGCTGGCGTTTTGGGGAAGATCGTCAACACTGACTTGCTGGAGGTAGATGAAGGCGATCTGCCCGTTCTTTGTACATCGGACGGTGCAGAAAAAATCGACTGACCTATTTTCTTTCAGTTAACTGTTATTTTCATAGAATCTTGTAGTAATTTAGTGTGCCATGCATGTTGTAGAGCTATCATATGTCTCCCGTCATTTATTTCTCACCGACTTGCTATCTGCTACCTTTACACTGTACTAATTGTGCACACACTTTACCCATACTCACACTATTGTTTTTTATGCATGGGTATTTCAGACTCTGACGCAGTGTTGATGAATGGAGAAAAGAAAAGACAGAAGTCGCTCCAGTGTAATTCGAAGATAAGCACTAAGCGTTTCAGCGCTCTAATGGTGCAGTGTTAGCAGTTGGAGACAGTAAACGTAGCTCTGCAGTTGATGATCTCAATTGCCACACACAACCATCCCAGGTGCTTGCTTTAACTTCGCGCTGTCAAATGTGGTTGCTAGTTGCATATGGTGTCTAGCTTTTATTGCTTCCAATTTGGTTAAATTACATCTGCTTACTTTACACATTATACCTTTCATAATGACATGCCTTCCTGTTTTTGATACATACTACATATGTCTATTAACCATGTTCATACATCAAACTAATGCTCTTTTGTATCCCTCGTCAATCACTTATGATGAGACAGTCACCCCGGTGGGTTACTGTGAGACGCCCTACTCGTTTAAAGAGTGAAGTGTCATCCTCCCCACATGATTCTCAAGAAACAATAAGGCTAAATGAAGATAGTCAACGTAGCTCTCTAGTTAATCACCGCAATTCCCCCACACCACCATCGCAGGTGCTTGCTCTTACTTGGCAGTGTGATCTGTGGTTGCATGTTGCATATGGTGTCTGCCTTGTAATGCTTCTAATTATGGTAAATTGCATCTCCTTAGTTAACACATTATACCTGTGAATATGACATGCCTTCCTATTTTCGGTACATACTACGTCTTTCTATTAACCATGTTCTTACATCAAACTACTTTTCTTGTGTATCCCTCATCAATGCTCCTAATTTGTTAAATTGCATCGCCTTAGCTTAGACATTATACATGTGAATATGACACGCCTTCCTGTTTTTGGTACATACTACATCTGCCTATCACACCATGTTCTTACATCAAACTACTGTTCTTGTGTATCCTGCATCTATCGTTTATGATGAGACAGTCACGCGCGTGGGTTAATATGAGATGCAATACACTTATAAAGAATGCAATTTCATCCTCTCCACATGATTCTCAAGAAACAGCAAGCCTAAATGAAGATATTGAACGTAGCTTTGTACCTGAAGATCGCACTTCCCCTACACCACCATCACAGGTGCTTGCTCTAACTTCGCAGTGTGATATGTGGTTGCATGTTGCATATGGTGTCTAGCTTGTAATGCTTCTAATTAGGGTAAACTGCATCTGCTTAGTTTACAGACTATACCTGTGAATATGGCATGCCTTCCTATTTTTGGTACACACTGCATCTATGTGTTAACCTTGTTCTTACATGAAACTACTTCTCTTCTGTATCCTGCATCAATCACTTATGATGAGTCACCTTTATTCGTTGCATATTGCATATTATTTATAGCCTGTTGCCATGTATTGCTTCTAATTTGGTCAAATACATTTGTTATGACACCCTTTTAATTTGGCAGAGTGATATTGGTTTCATCTTTCATATGGTTTCTAGCTTGTATCTATTCTAACAAGTTCAAGCACCTTGTGCTTAGTTTACACTTTATACATCATACATGTCAATATGTCACGCCGTCCTGTTTTTCATGCATATTCCATCCTCCTATCATGCGGCTGCCTTACATGAAAGTAGTGTTCGTCAGTATCATGCATCAATGAGTTCTGAAGAGCAAATTTTATTCTTTTTTCTTGTGGGTTTTACTTGACAAGGCAAAATCAAGAAAGAGGAAGGAAAATAGTAAGGAAGGTGATGATGGTGGTCCTCTGCAGCAACGTAAATGGAGCATCTATACCGATTCTCCTTGTGCTGATAGTGCATTACAAGGTCCAAGCCTCCGCTCCCCTACTCCACCATCCAAGGTGCTTGCTCTAACTTGGCAGTGTGATATCTACTTGCATGTTGCATATGGTGTCTAGCTCGTATTGCTCCTAATTAGTGTAAACTGCATCTTCTTAGCTTACACATGATACATGTGAATATGACACGCTTTCCTGTTTTTGGTACATACTATATCTGTCTATCACACCATGTTCTTACATGAAACTACTCTTCTTGTGTATCCTGCATCAGTCACTTATGATGGGACACCTTTAAGTTGGCAGTGTGATATTCGTTTGCGTCTTGAATATGATTTCTATCATGTATTGCTTCTAGTTTGATGAACGCCACCTATGACGAGACAATTTTAACTTGGCAGAGTGATATTGATTGCACCTTCCATATGGTGTCTTACAGTGTTTCTAATTTGCTGAAGTGCCTTCTGCTTAGTTACCACATCATATGTGTGAATATGTCAAGCCGTCCATTTTTTCGTACATATTCCATCCTCGTATCATGACTTTGCCTTTCATCAGAGTAGTGTTCGTCAGTATCATGCATGAATGAGTTCTGAAGAGCGAATTATATTCCTTTTTCTTGTCGGTATGACCTCACAATGAAAAATCAATAAAGCTCAAGGAAATTGGCAAGGCATTGGATGATGGTGGTCATTCCGAGCAACTGAAACAGAGGTTCTCTATAGATTCTACTCTGCCATCCTCCCAACAATATTCTCAAGACAACGCAAGGCTAGACAGTCAACGTAGCTGTGTAGATGATGAGCACATCTCCCCTACTCCACCATCACAGGTGCTTGCTCTAACTTGGCACTATTGTATGTGGTTACATGTTGCGTATTATGTCTAGCTTGTATTGGTTCTAACTTTGTTGAATTGCATCTGCTTACTTTACACATAATGCATGTGAATATGACATGCACTACAAAAAAATACACTTCCGTGATGATACGTGTTTGTCATAGTAGGTCGTGTTTTTTGTCATGCATGCACATCCATGACAAATTTATGACAGAATCAAGATAGTCATACCTGTGCTGAAGTGTTCGATGACATTACCAAAATTATCATCACGGAAGTGTCCACTTCCATGACGATAAATCGCGCGTCACAGAAGTGCTTTCGTCAAGGGTGACCGACACGTGGCATCCACCGTAACGGAATGCCGTTAAGCTATCGGGTCGGGTTTTGGATCCGATAACCCGTTAACAGCCCCAACCAATGGGGATTTTCCACGTGTAAAATCATCATTGGCTGGAGGAAACACGTGCCGGCTCATCGTTGGGACATATGTCATCAACTCATTGGACAGAAGGCGCATATGATACGTCAACATGTGGCACGGCCAATCAAGTTTAAATGGGCCGGCCCAACTAAAGGCCCACAAGATTTGGCGGCCCATAATGGGCCGGCCCAGTTAAAGGCCCACAAGATTTTGCGGACTATAATGGGCTGGCCTAGCTAAAGGCCCACAAGATTTCGCGGGCCATAATAGGCCGGCCCAGGTAAAGGCCCACAAGATTTTTGTGTGCCATAATGGGCTGGCCCAGGTAAAGGCCCGCAAAATTCTTCCGGATCATAATGGGCCGGCCCAGCTAAAGGCCCACGAGATTTTGCCGACATTAATGGGCCGGCCCAGCTATAGGCCCACAAGATTTTGAGGACCCTAGTAGGCTGGCCCATTAACTGGCTGCCATGTTTTGGGCCAAATGCCGGCCCATAATTGATCCGGTCCATTAATGGCCTGCCATGTTCCGGGCCTAGTAATGGCCCATATAAGATCCGGCCCGTTAAAAGCCTCCCACTTTCTGGGCCAAATCACGGCCCAGATCCGGTCCGGCCCTTTAAGAGGCTTTGGGCTCAATTATGGCCCATATCAGATTCGGCTCGTTGACTGGACGCTATGCGTGTGGGCCCACTTGCTAAAGGCTCATTTAGTAATTCGGCCTGATATTAGTTTCGGCCTGTTAAGGGCCCATTTAACATTTCGGCCCTATATTAATTTTGGCCTATTAAAAGCCCGTCATATAGTTGGGCCTAACTACGACCCGGTTTGCATCCGGCCTGCTCGCAGCCGATATCTGATTGGGCCAAACAAGGACCGAGACAACTTTGGCCTGTTAAAAGCCCATGAATTGATTCGCACAATCATGGGCCGGGGTCCATTTCGGGCTGCCGCCGGCCCGTGAGCTATTCGGCACGTTTCAGGCCCAGCCTACTTCTCAGCCTCCTAAAAGCCCATTGAGTTTTCTTGCGAAAAGAGGGTCGGGGGTTACTCGGCCTATTAAAGGCCCGAATCTACTAGTGGGCCAGTTTGACGGGGCCCATGATGCGGATCATACATCGTGATTGCATGACGGCCTGATTATGTACCATAATTTTACGGTTTGGCCGGTTTACTGCGAAGATAGGATATATATATATATATATACAGTAAAATAACTGCAGCATCGTGAATAAGAAAAAACCTAGACTATACAATAAAGAAATTACGGCATATTACATCCACTGGGCATCAAAGTTCACCACTATGATAATAAAGCACAAGCAGACAGCAGATTACATACACTGGACATCAAAGATCGCCACCAGTGCAAATAAACACGCAGACAAAATAATATACAAAACCGACAGCACTTCAATAGAGTTCAAGAAAGGTTAGCCCTGCTGGGGAGCTGCAGCGCAAGCAGCTGAGCAAGATGATGAAACTGCGCTTGTTCAACACTTATATCTTCCTCACTCTGAAAGATAAACAAGCAGACAGATGACAGGTTTTGCACATAAAAGTATTAGTGCTGACAATTCATCACATTTCTTACTGACGAATAAAGTGACATAGTTTAAAATTGCATTAACACAATATGGTATTGTTCAGGTCAAGAGATGGCAGGAATTGACATTGTGAAGGAGTTGGCAGCTTCACGACACCACTGGATTACAGATCAAGAACTCATAAGTATCAATGATTAGTGTGTTGTCAATTTATCCCATTTTAGATTGGCAAATAAAGAGGAAGTTTAAATAATAGTAGAATGATATGACATTGTTCATAGTTAAGACATTGCAGAATATGACATTGTGCTGTAGTGGCATTCACCACACCACTGGATTACGTATGAAGAATAGAAGCATACATGCAGTGCAAAAGAAGATCACTTGCTCTGTATAGTTTAATTTACATGGTATGAAGAAGGAACTTGGTTGTACAACTGAAAACTTAAATTGAGAAGGACAAACTTTTGTTTATGAACTACATAATAAACTTTAAACATGCAATTTGATGCAAACACCAAAAATAAACAGCTGTTGCAGTCATACCTAACCAAATATACACAACAAAGTTTGAAGGCTTGAGAAGGACAAACTTACATTACTGGTGAAGACAGGCTCTATAAAGCCCTTGTCCATGATGATGGGGGGGGGGGCAATTCAAGAAGTTTACCACAGAATGTTCTTCATAAGCATTGCCTTTATTCTACATTTTGTTAAAAGTAAATATAGATGTGACAATATACGAAAAAATGGAGAATATTTAAGATAAGATGAAGAGTGATGCTACATAACCAAGTAGCTATAAATGTATGTGCAGTGATACAGGCAAAAGGCACAGCCAAGAGCAATGCACAGCTAAACTTCTTCAGTACCAACCTTACGGTAAGAGTAAATATAGATCTGATGTGTAGAAAATGGAGGGCAAAGGAAAATAAGCTGCAGAGTGATGGTACATGAACAACTACCTGTCAATATAAGTACACTGATAAAGGATATCATGTACTTACAAGAACAATGCAGAGCTAAAAAAATTCATTGGCATTGGATATATTCTACACTAATGTAACCATTCATACAGATCAGATAATTTGGAGCGAACAATTGATAAGCAAGCTATCATGCATACTGTTGTGACATAATGAACCAGGTATGTATGCAAGTACAGTGATACAGGACAACAGGTACTAACAAGAGAAAAGCAGTGGGCAGCATATTTGCGACATCTTGTCGTTCTTTTCAAACCGGAATTCTTCTTCGAGCTGATTTCCTGCAAAAAAGATCCGTAAGGCACATGCAGAAAAGTAGAATTTCAAATTGTCATGTGATTTCATAGACAGTACCTCATCCTGGGAACGAGACTAGTGCATAACAAGGTTTTTCCATTCAATGTCTTCTAAATTTAGCACAGGAGACTTCACCGGAAATTCGTTTATAGACATGCCATCAAAGTGTGATTTCCTCAGGTAACACCAATACTGCTGCAATGCTTCCTTGAAAAGCACAAGCAAGCTTTGCTCGTCATGATTATCCAGATTGACCCTCACCTAATTACAACAATGTAATGTAAATCATTGATGTGTTCGATCAGCAGAAAACAGGAAAATAATAACCATGAATAATAGCACTTACACGTAAGTTGGACAGGAAGATGTGAAAATGGTGTTTGTTTTCACTATAATCTTCACATGATGGGAATATATGCACGTAGTCCCTAACAGCATTGAAAGCATTGTCTTTTAAACTGGGAATAAATGGAATGGGGTTCCAATCTACAAGAATTGGCCGTCTCTGCAGTTGGGATAGGTCTTCGGCCGGTGGACTTGCTGTACTTTTTGCTGGAGTGGGATTTTTCTGTGGTACGGCTGGTGCTATGGCAAATGAAATCGGTATACCTTTTGCTGGAGTGCAGGTCCTGTGTGGTGGGGCTAGTGGTGTGGCCAGTGAAGTATGGGTACAGTCTGCTGGAGTCGGTCCTATGTTTTGTGTCACTGGTTGTACAACCAGTATAAGTGGGGCGCTGTCTGATTTCTCCGGCACCACCACGTTTTTCAAGGACTTTGCTGGTGCTCCTTCAGGTTCGGCAATCACCCTCTTCCTTTTTGATGTCTGATGCACAAGAACAGCATTTGAGTGGAAAAACATGGTATGACGACAGATGGAATATGTATTGATAATGGATGGGCATAGCATCTTGAGTTATATGATGAGTAAACTAAGCAAATGATGGTGCAACAAAGTAGAAGAAATGCAAGACAACATATGCAAGATACGCGCAATCAATAAAACCTTGCCAAATTAGAACAGCCACCTTGATGGGTGAACAGGACAGGCCATCTGCCTTTGACTCCTCGAGGTTAGAATAGTCATTAGAATGATATTCTGAACAAGAATCAACAGGTGGGGAGCGTACGAGTTTCATTGCTTCCAAAATGGCACTCAATGCCTTGGTGCCAATTTTGTAAGTCATTGCAGTGTTCCACAATATTCTTCTGATGCGCGGATTCTAATATTCACTGTAATTGCGTATAATATCTGAGAACCATGAAAACATAAATAGTTGTGAGATTATCTTTGTAATGCAGATGATATTCTAATATAGGGACGCCCCTGTAAACACTTATGTGCTATCACTGGATTGATGAGAGAGCTCATGTGTGCTGTAATATCGTGCGTGCATTTATATAATCTGGCATAAGTACACAAAAAAATAGGATCCAAAAGTAAGGATAGCTGGCAGATGATAGGTTCATAATATACTGTATAGATAGTTTATTGCCAAACCATGATAACAAGAGCACACAACAACTAGGCAGATTATAGTGTACATAACAGGGGTACACCATAACCACGATATATAAATCGGGAAAGTGGAACTGGCTTGAAAATACGGTGTTGTATTGCCGCTAGTAATTGAAAGCCTATCGATCGCGTACAGGCCAGCACTATCGAACATGGTAAAGAAGAGCAAGCAGATTTTGGATAATAAAATGTTGGTTGCGCAGTGCCCATACATGATGAACCAGAGTGCATTAAGAATGCAACTCCCAGCTGTCTCTCGACCATTTCAGGCGGTTGGATGAAGGTCCTACGTCTCCTAACCCTTCTTCTTCCTCGTCTGTGATTCTTCCCATACAGAACACCCCACGGGCTGCTGGCCGGACCACCGGCCCCCACCGCCTGTGTTCCTCCGCCACCCCAACCCCCACCTGCGTCGAGTTTTCTTCATTCGGCGAGGCTCCACAACCACCCGAGCCCCTTGGATCGCACCGGCGAACTCCTGCGAGCTTTGAAAAATCGACTGACCCAATTTTGAAATTTAGTCTACTGTGATTTAACTAGTGTGGAATATAAAAGGGGAAAACCATAAGCATTGAGAGTATAGTGTTGAGCGTGCCATGGCGGATCTGGAGGTGCAAACCGGACAAAGGCAACTTCGCAACCAAGACAAGAAATCAGAGTAAAGCAGTGGCGATCTATTTTCTTGCTACGATAAATAAGTTGAGCAGATACGAAAGAGTACCGCCTCTGGTGCGGCGCCGTGTACGCATCTGGTGAGAATTTGACGGTGCTGCGGTAGCGATGGCTGTCGACGGCGTGGAAGCAGATCTAGGAGGGTAGACGGTGGCGGCGGGCGCGGTGGACGAGACGGTCGTAGGAGCGGCACCGGCAAAGTGGACGATGGCGGGGATGAAGTGAGAGGATGGGATGCAAGGATCCCGGTCCGAAGGCGTGGATGAGAGAGGTCGATCTCTTGTAATGGACGGCGGCGTTGGGGCATCAGCTCCGGCATGGTGGAGGAGGACTGCGGTGGATGGGCTGCCGGACGGCGGCGGACGGAGGAGGGTGGGGTGGAGAGGGTGTTTTGGCGCCCACGGAGTACGAATGGTGAAAAGGGAGGTAGAGAGGAAGGGGGAACCATGTAGTCAGGGTGCGCTTGTCTCAAATGCGAGGAAATTTACAAACTTAGCCCCCGTTTCAAATTTCTACTACGTACATCACAGCAACATTAGTCGTTGGGGATAGGACGGTAATCTCGCATACACCAAATATTTGCCGATGAGAGTTTGTTTTTGGCGCCCATCGTGTATGAATATGAATTGGGGAGGGAGTCGATTTCGGCCAAGGGCACACTGTGTTTTGGCGCCCATCGTGTATGAATCCGGGTGAGAGGCAGTTACGTCATGTTTGGGTGAAATTACAAACCTACCCCTATCAAAACCTATAGAAATCCAGCAGATAGGCTTTGCGCGGCAGGGATAGGCAGTAGTGATTTCCATCTCGTAGATTTTGGTTTCGGACGGTTACTGCGACTTTCCCCGCTTCGTACAAATTTTGCACAGTGCACATATACCGTGCCAACTCAATTCGAATCCCGTTTGTATTCTACTATTTTTTTCGGGCGTGATCCATTTTCAATTGGAATTACATTCTATATATATATATATCATTTTTTTACATATATACTTTCAAAAGCACAACACCATTTATACATAAATATGGTTTACAAATGGCATGATCTCATATTCATAAGGTTGTATCCATCAATTTGGATTTTCAAATATTTGAAACCACTTTATGTTGAAATCCAATGTATGCATTCCTCGCCAACTGTCTTAAATTAATGTGTGTTTCATGCGGGTTTTTTTTAACTTCTCAAACATGTATAATGTGTTTCACACATGCAACATATAGTGTAATCCCATTTAGACACTAATTTCATATAAACCATGCATTGTTTGTAATTGAAGAATCTATGGATCACCAATATTGATAAACTATATAACATTACACGTGTGCCCAAATTCAAATGAATATGCATGTTTGATACACCAATTTGCATTATGATATTATCGATGTCGTAATCTCTAGTATAAATATTTGAATCCCCTTTAATCCAGATATTCGTCTCATATAGCTTTCACTCATGCCTATATAGGACTATCTCTCTAGACCTATACGCGTTCATCGTCTCTCAGGCATCTCTCGTGCTACCTGTATGTCGACAATGATCTTTTATCTTCGTAACACACTGACGATACTCTCTCCATCAACCTTCATCACTCTATCTCTCTCTAAGTATATCTCGCTCCCTGCTATGTGTCTCTAGCTATGATTCTCCATGTGGAATCTCTTTCTCTCACACAAACACAAAACTTTGTCTCCCGGGGTCTCATTTCTCTCAACTATTCCCATGTGTGCCACTCGCACACCCCTCATACAGAGATGTCTTTCGCTCCTTAGATATGAGAACCTACGACTCTTCCTCTTCAATATCTCTTTCTCACACACAAACACAAACTCTGTCTCCCAAGGTCTCATATTTCTCCATTGTTCTCTTGTATGTCGCTCAAACACACCCTCTCTCCCTAGAGATATATTGCGTTCCCTCATATGTCTCTCTAGCTATCACTCTCGTTGTGAAATATCTTTCTCTCTCGCAGACACAAAACTC
The DNA here is from genome assembly GCF_018294505.1 of Triticum aestivum. Classification (NCBI taxonomy): domain Eukaryota; kingdom Viridiplantae; phylum Streptophyta; class Magnoliopsida; order Poales; family Poaceae; genus Triticum; species Triticum aestivum. The sequence continues at coordinate 62,226,288 of NC_057813.1, forward strand.
CGTCTCTCTGGATCTCATTTCTCTCTGATATTTGTTTGTATGTGAATCACATGCACCCTCTCCCTATCTCTCTCACACCCACACACATAACCTAGCCTTCTGATCCACTCGACTCCTATCTCTAGCGCACACTATCTAGGATCTTTATCTTTCTATTTATCAGTTTCTCCATCAACCTTCTTTCTCTCAGGAAGCTATGGAATAAATGATTGAATAGCCACAACCACCTGAAGGTGACGAGGCTACGACAGGCGCAATGTCACCTCTTGCTGCAGTGCATCAGTATCTCTCAACTAACAGTGCAAAAAGCACCTTCCAGCGTAATTATGGGTTCGTTGTCAAGGTAACCTCGTCCAAATCGCCTTCTGAACAAAATCTTCCTGCTAGACAGAGTGATATATCTGTGCTCTAGACACAAGTCCAATCCCTAATGGACGTTGTTTCGGAAACAAGAATAGTGGTTGAGAAATGTCGTCAAGATATGAATGGTTTTGAAACCAGACTATCAGACATTCGCTTCGTTGTTCAAGAGCAATGGCGGAAAAAGGTGGAGATCGTGCTGCTCCATCAGATTCTACAACCTGAAACATTAGCACTCAGGTCAAATGATCTGTGCTTCTATACATCTGATGGTGCTTTTATCTATAAGGACTGTAAAATTTATGCCAACAAGCCTTTTGTTGTATGGTTGGAATTTATTTTGTTGTGATACAACATTTATGATGCTGCCACAGGCTGCAGTAATTACGACGCTATTTTTGTATAGTGTAGGTTTATCTTAGTAATGTATTCGGCCGGAAGCTTCGTAGGAGCCCAACATGCCAACATTCGTCGGGCCCATTCCAATTGGGCTAAAAACGATTACGTGCCGAAATTGGCATGTAGCCCACTAAAAATATCTGGGCCTAAATCAGCATAAGCTTTCATATTTTTCTGGTAAGCATGTGCCCATAGTGGGCATTTAACAGGGCTAAACATAATTTGGGCCCTCGGTAAAATTAGGCCGTTTACAGGTGTAAATATCTCGAGCCCATAAAAAACATGGGACTTTAATAGACCGAAAGTGAGATTGGGCCCTGATTGTGCCAAATAACCCACTGGACTTAGCAGGCCGAAACGGTGGCCCATTTACGATGCGGATCTTTGACAGGCCGAAATTCGGACGGGCCGTAAATGTGCTGACCTAATACACGGGCCTTTAACGGGCCGGAACTTCGGTCGGGCTAGATTATCGTCATTTTTATATGGGTCGTTAATGGGCCCGATATGACGTTGGGCCACATATGGCCCATGGTTTACGTCCGGCGTTAACAGGCCGGAAATGACAACAGGCCGAAAGTGGCCCAAATCTATAGCGGGCCTCTAACAGGCCGAATGTCAGACATGGCCGAATATGACCCAAATCCTTTACGGTCGTTTACGGGCCGAAAGTTTTGATGGCCTGTAAATGGGCCCAAATGAAGTCGGACCTTTAACAGGCCGGAAATACACCGGGCCGTAATTCGGCCCAATTACTTAGCGGACAGTTACAGGCCAGAAGTGACCATGGGCCGCATTGATGACAAGTTTAGGACAGGCCGTTGACGGGCCGATTTGACAGAGAATGTTGGGCCTTTAGCTTGGCCGGCCCATTATGCTCTGCAGAATCTTGTGGGCCTTTAGCTGGGCCGACCCATTATGGTCTGCAAAATCTTGTGGGCCTTTAGCTAGGCCGGCCCATTATGGTCTACAAATTCTTGTGGGCCTTTAGCTGGGCCGGACCATTATGGTCCGCTAAATTTTGTGGGTCTTTAGCTGGGTCGGCCTATTATGGCCCGCTAAATCTTATGGGCCTTCAGTTGGGCCGGCCCATTTAAACTTTGTGGGCCACTTTTGGGCCGGTCCACGTGTCAACATATCATAGGCCATCTCAACCGTTGGATGAGTGACACATGTGCCAACGCGGAGCTCCTCCCAGCGAACCTCCGGGTACAGCCCCTTGATGATGTTGGAGCGGTCGAACAGGGGTGTCACAGTCTCCACGTCCCACCGGTGTTCCGGCACCCCCTCCAGGGAAACACGCACCTTGTACCGCATCTTGGCCACCGAAGCTCGGCGAAACCGCGACCAGGGGGAGAGCGAGAAGGAAACCCTCCCCAGGTGTAGCGGCCCTTGGATCCGGAGCGCCTCATCCCGCACCTGGCGTCGTCGAAGACAAGGAGGTACTCTCCGGTGACACGGATGGAGGCCTTGATCGCATCCTCATTGACCTTGAACCTGATCGCCATGGCACGCTTGACATCCACCAGCTCAAGGCCAGGACAGGTGGCCATGGGCACAGCGATGATGCCGTTCCTATAGAGCCGCCTCTTCGCCTCAGCTTGGGTGAACGAGCGGCGGGCAGCCGCCACCACCAACCCCCGACTTGAGGACGCATCCGCAGCAGGAGCCTCCATCTCTTGGTTCACCGGGGGTTGAAGACGCATCGCCGAAGGAGGGGGAGGGCCTGGTGGTGGCGGTGGGAGGCGAGCGCGAGTGGGTGGAGGTGGAGGGTGATGCTGCAGGGGCGGAGAACGCGATGGAGCCACGACGAGCGGAGGAGCGGGCCGAGGTAGGTCAGGGCGAGGTGGAATAGCAGCCT